>NW_027656473.1:0-87221 GCF_964235325.1 Thermobia domestica
TATATGTTGTTAGGCAACATCTCAACAACATAACATATGTCATTTTTATATATATTATATTGTTGTGCATTCTTCCTAACTACTGTATATTTAAGGCTATATCTCCGAAACTTCTGAATATATTTTAATGAAATAAAGCTCAAATTGAAGAGCTGTACCCTCTTCATATTCTGACTGCAAGCAGCGCCCCCTACTGTAGAAGAAAAATTATCTTGTGCATATCATGTTTGGTACTGTTTTATTCATTTTACACTATATAAACGATTTCATTCCATGATATGTCTCATTGCCTCTTAACAATATGGCTGACCAATGACAACCGAGGAACAAGGACATGTACCGTTCAGAACTACATACAGCGCATTCGCTAATTGGCGCACTTTCTTCATTTTTTGAAAAACAAATAAAATTTTTATACTATGGGTTTGAATTTTGCATCACCCTGTATATGTTTTCCATACAAGAACCAAATATACTACCTAAGAATTGCAAACATGATAAAATGGTAAGAAAATCTACACATTGCAACAAATAATTTTAAAAAATGAAGATAGTACCTGTTGTTATACATGAAGCAATATAACCCTTGCAGAATTGATGAGACCACGTGACACTCATCCTAAGTAGAAAAAGTATGTCTTCAAACACGAATTTCTTCACTTTTCTTCTAAACTCAACTAATTGGTATATATATGTTGTTAGGCAACATCTCAACAACATAACATATGTCATTTTTATATATATTATATTGTTGTGCATTCTTCCTAACTACTGTATATTTAAGGCTATATCTCCGAAACTTCTGAATATATTTTAATGAAATAAAGCTCAAATTGAAGAGCTGTACCCTCTTCATATTCTGACTGCAAGCAGCGCCCCCTACAGTAGAAGAAAAGTTATCTTGTGCATATCATGTTTGGTACTGTTTTATTCATTTTACACTATATAAACGATTTCATTCCATGATATGTCTCATTGCCTCTTAACAATATGGCTGACCAATGACAACCGAGGAACAAGGACATGTACCGTTCAGAACTACATACAGCGCATTCGCTAATTGGCGCACTTTCTTCATTTTTTGAAAAACAAATAAAATTTTTATACTATGGGTTTGAATTTTGCATCACCCTGTATATGTTTTCCATACAAGAACCAAATATACTACCTAAGAATTGCAAACATGATAAAATGGTAAGAAAATCTACACATTGCAACAAATAATTTTAAAAAATGAAGATAGTACCTGTTGTTATACATGAAGCAATATAACCCTTGCAGAATTGATGAGACCACGTGACACTCATCCTAAGTAGAAAAAGTATGTCTTCAAACACGAATTTCTTCACTTTTCTTCTAAACTCAACTAATTGGTATATATATGTTGTTAGGCAACATCTCAACAACATAACATATGTCATTTTTATATATATTATATTGTTGTGCATTCTTCCTAACTACTGTATATTTAAGGCTATATCTCCGAAACTTCTGAATATATTTTAATGAAATAAAGCTCAAATTGAAGAGCTGTACCCTCTTCATATTCTGACTGCAAGCAGCGCCCCCTACAGTAGAAGAAAAGTTATCTTGTGCATATCATGTTTGGTACTGTTTTATTCATTTTACACTATATAAACGATTTTATTCCATGATATGTCTCATTGCCTCTTAACAATATGGCTGACCAATGACAACCGAGGAACAAGGACATGTACCGTTCAGAACTACATACAGCGCATTCGCTAATTGGCGCACTTTCTTCATTTTTTGAAAAACAAATAAAATTTTTATACTATGGGTTTGAATTTTGCATCACCCTGTATATGTTTTCCATACAACAACCAAATATACTACCTAAGAATTGCAAACATGATAAAATGGTAAGAAAATCTACACATTATAACAAAAAATTTTAAAAAATGAAGATAGTACCTGTTGTTATACATGAAGCAATATAACCCTTGCAGAATTGATGAGACCACGTGACACTCATCCTAAGTAGAAAAAGTATGTCTTCAAACACGAATTTCTTCACTTTTCTTCTAAACTCAACTAATTGGTATATATATGTTGTCAGGCAACATTTCAACAATATAACATATGTCATTTTTTTATATATTATATTGTTGTGCATTCTTCCTAACTACTGTATATTTAAGGCTATATCTCTGAAACTTCTGAATATATTTTAATGAAATAAAGCTCAAATTGAAGAGCTGTACCCTCTTCATATTCTGACTGCAAGCAGCGCCCCCTACTGTAGAAGGAAAGTTATCTTGTGCATATCATGTTTGGTACTGTTTTATTCATTTTACACTATATAAACGATTTTATTCCATGATATGTCTCATTGCCTCTTAACAATATGGCTGACCAATGACAACCGAGGAACAAGGACATGTACCGTTCAGAACTACATACAGCGCATTCGCTAATTGGCGCACTTTCTTCATTTTTTGAAAAACAAATAAAATTTTTATACTATGGGTTTGAATTTTGCATCACCCTGTATATGTTTTCCATACAAGAACCAAATATACTACCTAAGAATTGCAAACATGATAAAATGGTAAAAAAATCTACACATTGCAACAAATAATTTTAAAAAATGAAGATAGTACCTGTTGTTATACATGAAGCAATATAACCCTTGCAGAATTGATGAGACCACGTGACACTCATCCTAAGTAGAAAAAGTATGTCTTCAAACACGAATTTCTTCACTTTTCTTCTAAACTCAACTAATTGGTATATATATGTTGTTAGGCAACATCTCAACATCATAACATATGTCATTTTTATATATATTATATTGTTGTGCATTCTTCCTAACTACTGTATATTTAAGGCTATATCTCCGAAACTTCTGAATATATTTTAATGAAATAAAGCTCAAATTGAAGAGCTGTACCCTCTTCATATTCTGACTGCAAGCAGCGCCCCCTACAGTAGAAGAAAAGTTATCTTGTGCATATCATGTTTGGTACTGTTTTATTCATTTTACACTATATAAACGATTTTATTCCATGATATATCTCATTGCCTCTTAACAATATGGCTGACCAATGACAACCGAGGAACAAGGACATGTACCGTTCAGAACTACATACAGCGCATTCGCTAATTGGCGCACTTTCTTCATTTTTTGAAAAACAAATAAAATTTTTATACTATGGGTTTGAATTTTGCATCACCCTGTATATGTTTTCCATACAACAACCAAATATACTACCTAAGAATTGCAAACATGATAAAATGGTAAGAAAATCTACACATTATAACAAAAAATTTTAAAAAATGAAGATAGTACCTGTTGTTATACATGAAGCAATATAACCCTTGCAGAATTGATGAGACCACGTGACACTCATCCTAAGTAGAAAAAGTATGTCTTCAAACACGAATTTCTTCACTTTTCTTCTAAACTCAACTAATTGGTATATATATGTTGTCAGGCAACATTTCAACAATATAACATATGTCATTTTTTTATATATTATATTGTTGTGCATTCTTCCTAACTACTGTATATTTAAGGCTATATCTCTGAAACTTCTGAATATATTTTAATGAAATAAAGCTCAAATTGAAGAGCTGTACCCTCTTCATATTCTGACTGCAAGCAGCGCCCCCTACTGTAGAAGAAAAATTATCTTGTGCATATCATGTTTGGTACTGTTTTATTCATTTTACACTATATAAACGATTTCATTCCATGATATGTCTCATTGCCTCTTAACAATATGGCTGACCAATGACAACCGAGGAACAAGGACATGTACCGTTCAGAACTACATACAGCGCATTCGCTAATTGGCGCACTTTCTTCATTTTTTGAAAAACAAATAAAATTTTTATACTATGGGTTTGAATTTTGCATCACCCTGTATATGTTTTCCATACAAGAACCAAATATACTACCTAAGAATTGCAAACATGATAAAATGGTAAGAAAATCTACACATTGCAACAAATAATTTTAAAAAATGAAGATAGTACCTGTTGTTATACATGAAGCAATATAACCATTGCAGAATTGATGAGACCACGTGACACTCATCCTAAGTAGAAAAAGTATGTCTTCAAACACGAATTTCTTCACTTTTCTTCTAAACTCAACTAATTGGTATATATATGTTGTTAGGCAACATCTCAACAACATAACATATGTCATTTTTATATATATTATATTGTTGTGCATTCTTCCTAACTACTGTATATTTAAGGCTATATCTCCGAAACTTCTGAATATATTTTAATGAAATAAAGCTCAAATTGAAGAGCTGTACCCTCTTCATATTCTGACTGCAAGCAGCGCCCCCTACAGTAGAAGAAAAGTTATCTTGTGCATATCATGTTTGGTACTGTTTTATTCATTTTACACTATATAAACGATTTCATTCCATGATATGTCTCATTGCCTCTTAACAATATGGCTGACCAATGACAACCGAGGAACAAGGACATGTACCGTTCAGAACTACATACAGCGCATTCGCTAATTGGCGCACTTTCTTCATTTTTTGAAAAACAAATAAAATTTTTATACTATGGGTTTGAATTTTGCATCACCCTGTATATGTTTTCCATACAAGAACCAAATATACTACCTAAGAATTGCAAACATGATAAAATGGTAAGAAAATCTACACATTGCAACAAATAATTTTAAAAAATGAAGATAGTACCTGTTGTTATACATGAAGCAATATAACCCTTGCAGAATTGATGAGACCACGTGACACTCATCCTAAGTAGAAAAAGTATGTCTTCAAACACGAATTTCTTCACTTTTCTTCTAAACTCAACTAATTGGTATATATATGTTGTTAGGCAACATCTCAACAACATAACATATGTCATTTTTATATATATTATATTGTTGTGCATTCTTCCTAACTACTGTATATTTAAGGCTATATCTCCGAAACTTCTGAATATATTTTAATGAAATAAAGCTCAAATTGAAGAGCTGTACCCTCTTCATATTCTGACTGCAAGCAGCGCCCCCTACAGTAGAAGAAAAGTTATCTTGTGCATATCATGTTTGGTACTGTTTTATTCATTTTACACTATATAAACGATTTTATTCCATGATATGTCTCATTGCCTCTTAACAATATGGCTGACCAATGACAACCGAGGAACAAGGACATGTACCGTTCAGAACTACATACAGCGCATTCGCTAATTGGCGCACTTTCTTCATTTTTTGAAAAACAAATAAAATTTTTATACTATGGGTTTGAATTTTGCATCACCCTGTATATGTTTTCCATACAACAACCAAATATACTACCTAAGAATTGCAAACATGATAAAATGGTAAGAAAATCTACACATTATAACAAAAAATTTTAAAAAATGAAGATAGTACCTGTTGTTATACATGAAGCAATATAACCCTTGCAGAATTGATGAGACCACGTGACACTCATCCTAAGTAGAAAAAGTATGTCTTCAAACACGAATTTCTTCACTTTTCTTCTAAACTCAACTAATTGGTATATATATGTTGTCAGGCAACATTTCAACAATATAACATATGTCATTTTTTTATATATTATATTGTTGTGCATTCTTCCTAACTACTGTATATTTAAGGCTATATCTCTGAAACTTCTGAATATATTTTAATGAAATAAAGCTCAAATTGAAGAGCTGTACCCTCTTCATATTCTGACTGCAAGCAGCGCCCCCTACTGTAGAAGGAAAGTTATCTTGTGCATATCATGTTTGGTACTGTTTTATTCATTTTACACTATATAAACGATTTTATTCCATGATATGTCTCATTGCCTCTTAACAATATGGCTGACCAATGACAACCGAGGAACAAGGACATGTACCGTTCAGAACTACATACAGCGCATTCGCTAATTGGCGCACTTTCTTCATTTTTTGAAAAACAAATAAAATTTTTATACTATGGGTTTGAATTTTGCATCACCCTGTATATGTTTTCCATACAAGAACCAAATATACTACCTAAGAATTGCAAACATGATAAAATGGTAAAAAAATCTACACATTGCAACAAATAATTTTAAAAAATGAAGATAGTACCTGTTGTTATACATGAAGCAATATAACCCTTGCAGAATTGATGAGACCACGTGACACTCATCCTAAGTAGAAAAAGTATGTCTTCAAACACGAATTTCTTCACTTTTCTTCTAAACTCAACTAATTGGTATATATATGTTGTTAGGCAACATCTCAACATCATAACATATGTCATTTTTATATATATTATATTGTTGTGCATTCTTCCTAACTACTGTATATTTAAGGCTATATCTCCGAAACTTCTGAATATATTTTAATGAAATAAAGCTCAAATTGAAGAGCTGTACCCTCTTCATATTCTGACTGCAAGCAGCGCCCCCTACAGTAGAAGAAAAGTTATCTTGTGCATATCATGTTTGGTACTGTTTTATTCATTTTACACTATATAAACGATTTTATTCCATGATATGTCTCATTGCCTCTTAACAATATGGCTGACCAATGACAACCGAGGAACAAGGACATGTACCGTTCAGAACTACATACAGCGCATTCGCTAATTGGCGCACTTTCTTCATTTTTTGAAAAACAAATAAAATTTTTATACTATGGGTTTGAATTTTGCATCACCCTGTATATGTTTTCCATACAACAACCAAATATACTACCTAAGAATTGCAAACATGATAAAATGGTAAGAAAATCTACACATTATAACAAAAAATTTTAAAAAATGAAGATAGTACCTGTTGTTATACATGAAGCAATATAACCCTTGCAGAATTGATGAGACCACGTGACACTCATCCTAAGTAGAAAAAGTATGTCTTCAAACACGAATTTCTTCACTTTTCTTCTAAACTCAACTAATTGGTATATATATGTTGTCAGGCAACATTTCAACAATATAACATATGTCATTTTTTTATATATTATATTGTTGTGCATTCTTCCTAACTACTGTATATTTAAGGCTATATCTCTGAAACTTCTGAATATATTTTAATGAAATAAAGCTCAAATTGAAGAGCTGTACCCTCTTCATATTCTGACTGCAAGCAGCGCCCCCTACTGTAGAAGGAAAGTTATCTTGTGCATATCATGTTTGGTACTGTTTTATTCATTTTACACTATATAAACGATTTTATTCCATGATATGTCTCATTGCCTCTTAACAATATGGCTGACCAATGACAACCGAGGAACAAGGACATGTACCGTTCAGAACTACATACAGCGCATTCGCTAATTGGCGCACTTTCTTCATTTTTTGAAAAACAAATAAAATTTTTATACTATGGGTTTGAATTTTGCATCACCCTGTATATGTTTTCCATACAAGAACCAAATATACTACCTAAGAATTGCAAACATGATAAAATGGTAAAAAAATCTACACATTGCAACAAATAATTTTAAAAAATGAAGATAGTACCTGTTGTTATACATGAAGCAATATAACCCTTGCAGAATTGATGAGACCACGTGACACTCATCCTAAGTAGAAAAAGTATGTCTTCAAACACGAATTTCTTCACTTTTCTTCTAAACTCAACTAATTGGTATATATATGTTGTTAGGCAACATCTCAACATCATAACATATGTCATTTTTATATATATTATATTGTTGTGCATTCTTCCTAACTACTGTATATTTAAGGCTATATCTCCGAAACTTCTGAATATATTTTAATGAAATAAAGCTCAAATTGAAGAGCTGTACCCTCTTCATATTCTGACTGCAAGCAGCGCCCCCTACAGTAGAAGAAAAGTTATCTTGTGCATATCATGTTTGGTACTGTTTTATTCATTTTACACTATATAAACGATTTTATTCCATGATATATCTCATTGCCTCTTAACAATATGGCTGACCAATGACAACCGAGGAACAAGGACATGTACCGTTCAGAACTACATACAGCGCATTCGCTAATTGGCGCACTTTCTTCATTTTTTGAAAAACAAATAAAATTTTTATACTATGGGTTTGAATTTTGCATCACCCTGTATATGTTTTCCATACAACAACCAAATATACTACCTAAGAATTGCAAACATGATAAAATGGTAAGAAAATCTACACATTATAACAAAAAATTTTAAAAAATGAAGATAGTACCTGTTGTTATACATGAAGCAATATAACCCTTGCAGAATTGATGAGACCACGTGACACTCATCCTAAGTAGAAAAAGTATGTCTTCAAACACGAATTTCTTCACTTTTCTTCTAAACTCAACTAATTGGTATATATATGTTGTCAGGCAACATTTCAACAATATAACATATGTCATTTTTTTATATATTATATTGTTGTGCATTCTTCCTAACTACTGTATATTTAAGGCTATATCTCTGAAACTTCTGAATATATTTTAATGAAATAAAGCTCAAATTGAAGAGCTGTACCCTCTTCATATTCTGACTGCAAGCAGCGCCCCCTACTGTAGAAGAAAAATTATCTTGTGCATATCATGTTTGGTACTGTTTTATTCATTTTACACTATATAAACGATTTCATTCCATGATATGTCTCATTGCCTCTTAACAATATGGCTGACCAATGACAACCGAGGAACAAGGACATGTACCGTTCAGAACTACATACAGCGCATTCGCTAATTGGCGCACTTTCTTCATTTTTTGAAAAACAAATAAAATTTTTATACTATGGGTTTGAATTTTGCATCACCCTGTATATGTTTTCCATACAAGAACCAAATATACTACCTAAGAATTGCAAACATGATAAAATGGTAAGAAAATCTACACATTGCAACAAATAATTTTAAAAAATGAAGATAGTACCTGTTGTTATACATGAAGCAATATAACCCTTGCAGAATTGATGAGACCACGTGACACTCATCCTAAGTAGAAAAAGTATGTCTTCAAACACGAATTTCTTCACTTTTCTTCTAAACTCAACTAATTGGTATATATATGTTGTTAGGCAACATCTCAACAACATAACATATGTCATTTTTATATATATTATATTGTTGTGCATTCTTCCTAACTACTGTATATTTAAGGCTATATCTCCGAAACTTCTGAATATATTTTAATGAAATAAAGCTCAAATTGAAGAGCTGTACCCTCTTCATATTCTGACTGCAAGCAGCGCCCCCTACAGTAGAAGAAAAGTTATCTTGTGCATATCATATTTGGTACTGTTTTATTCATTTTACACTATATAAACGATTTTATTCCATGATATGTCTCATTGCCTCTTAACAATATGGCTGACCAATGACAACCGAGGAACAAGGACATGTACCGTTCAGAACTACATACAGCGCATTCGCTAATTGGCGCACTTTCTTCATTTTTTGAAAAACAAATAAAATTTTTATACTATGGGTTTGAATTTTGCATCACCCTGTATATGTTTTCCATACAACAACCAAATATACTACCTAAGAATTGCAAACATGATAAAATGGTAAGAAAATCTACACATTGCAACAAATAATTTTAAAAACCTGTTGTTATACATGAAGCAATATAACCCTTGCAGAATTGATGAGACCACGTGACACTCATCCTAAGTAGAAAAAGTATGTCTTCAAACACGAATTTCTTCACTTTTCTTCTAAACTCAACTAATTGGTATATATATGTTGTCAGGCAACATTTCAACAATATAACATATGTCATTTTTTTATATATTATATTGTTGTGCATTCTTCCTAACTACTGTATATTTAAGGCTATATCTCTGAAACTTCTGAATATATTTTAATGAAATAAAGCTCAAATTGAAGAGCTGTACCCTCTTCATATTCTGACTGCAAGCAGCGCCCCCTACTGTAGAAGAAAAATTATCTTGTGCATATCATGTTTGGTACTGTTTTATTCATTTTACACTATATAAACGATTTCATTCCATGATATGTCTCATTGCCTCTTAACAATATGGCTGACCAATGACAACCGAGGAACAAGGACATGTACCGTTCAGAACTACATACAGCGCATTCGCTAATTGGCGCACTTTCTTCATTTTTTGAAAAACAAATAAAATTTTTATACTATGGGTTTGAATTTTGCATCACCCTGTATATGTTTTCCATACAAGAACCAAATATACTACCTAAGAATTGCAAACATGATAAAATGGTAAGAAAATCTACACATTGCAACAAATAATTTTAAAAAATGAAGATAGTACCTGTTGTTATACATGAAGCAATATAACCCTTGCAGAATTGATGAGACCACGTGACACTCATCCTAAGTAGAAAAAGTATGTCTTCAAACACGAATTTCTTCACTTTTCTTCTAAACTCAACTAATTGGTATATATATGTTGTTAGGCAACATCTCAACAACATAACATATGTCATTTTTATATATATTATATTGTTGTGCATTCTTCCTAACTACTGTATATTTAAGGCTATATCTCCGAAACTTCTGAATATATTTTAATGAAATAAAGCTCAAATTGAAGAGCTGTACCCTCTTCATATTCTGACTGCAAGCAGCGCCCCCTACAGTAGAAGAAAAGTTATCTTGTGCATATCATGTTTGGTACTGTTTTATTCATTTTACACTATATAAACGATTTCATTCCATGATATGTCTCATTGCCTCTTAACAATATGGCTGACCAATGACAACCGAGGAACAAGGACATGTACCGTTCAGAACTACATACAGCGCATTCGCTAATTGGCGCACTTTCTTCATTTTTTGAAAAACAAATAAAATTTTTATACTATGGGTTTGAATTTTGCATCACCCTGTATATGTTTTCCATACAAGAACCAAATATACTACCTAAGAATTGCAAACATGATAAAATGGTAAGAAAATCTACACATTGCAACAAATAATTTTAAAAAATGAAGATAGTACCTGTTGTTATACATGAAGCAATATAACCCTTGCAGAATTGATGAGACCACGTGACACTCATCCTAAGTAGAAAAAGTATGTCTTCAAACACGAATTTCTTCACTTTTCTTCTAAACTCAACTAATTGGTATATATATGTTGTTAGGCAACATCTCAACAACATAACATATGTCATTTTTATATATATTATATTGTTGTGCATTCTTCCTAACTACTGTATATTTAAGGCTATATCTCCGAAACTTCTGAATATATTTTAATGAAATAAAGCTCAAATTGAAGAGCTGTACCCTCTTCATATTCTGACTGCAAGCAGCGCCCCCTACAGTAGAAGAAAAGTTATCTTGTGCATATCATGTTTGGTACTGTTTTATTCATTTTACACTATATAAACGATTTTATTCCATGATATGTCTCATTGCCTCTTAACAATATGGCTGACCAATGACAACCGAGGAACAAGGACATGTACCGTTCAGAACTACATACAGCGCATTCGCTAATTGGCGCACTTTCTTCATTTTTTGAAAAACAAATAAAATTTTTATACTATGGGTTTGAATTTTGCATCACCCTGTATATGTTTTCCATACAACAACCAAATATACTACCTAAGAATTGCAAACATGATAAAATGGTAAGAAAATCTACACATTATAACAAAAAATTTTAAAAAATGAAGATAGTACCTGTTGTTATACATGAAGCAATATAACCCTTGCAGAATTGATGAGACCACGTGACACTCATCCTAAGTAGAAAAAGTATGTCTTCAAACACGAATTTCTTCACTTTTCTTCTAAACTCAACTAATTGGTATATATATGTTGTCAGGCAACATTTCAACAATATAACATATGTCATTTTTTTATATATTATATTGTTGTGCATTCTTCCTAACTACTGTATATTTAAGGCTATATCTCTGAAACTTCTGAATATATTTTAATGAAATAAAGCTCAAATTGAAGAGCTGTACCCTCTTCATATTCTGACTGCAAGCAGCGCCCCCTACTGTAGAAGGAAAGTTATCTTGTGCATATCATGTTTGGTACTGTTTTATTCATTTTACACTATATAAACGATTTTATTCCATGATATGTCTCATTGCCTCTTAACAATATGGCTGACCAATGACAACCGAGGAACAAGGACATGTACCGTTCAGAACTACATACAGCGCATTCGCTAATTGGCGCACTTTCTTCATTTTTTGAAAAACAAATAAAATTTTTATACTATGGGTTTGAATTTTGCATCACCCTGTATATGTTTTCCATACAAGAACCAAATATACTACCTAAGAATTGCAAACATGATAAAATGGTAAAAAAATCTACACATTGCAACAAATAATTTTAAAAAATGAAGATAGTACCTGTTGTTATACATGAAGCAATATAACCCTTGCAGAATTGATGAGACCACGTGACACTCATCCTAAGTAGAAAAAGTATGTCTTCAAACACGAATTTCTTCACTTTTCTTCTAAACTCAACTAATTGGTATATATATGTTGTTAGGCAACATCTCAACATCATAACATATGTCATTTTTATATATATTATATTGTTGTGCATTCTTCCTAACTACTGTATATTTAAGGCTATATCTCCGAAACTTCTGAATATATTTTAATGAAATAAAGCTCAAATTGAAGAGCTGTACCCTCTTCATATTCTGACTGCAAGCAGCGCCCCCTACAGTAGAAGAAAAGTTATCTTGTGCATATCATGTTTGGTACTGTTTTATTCATTTTACACTATATAAACGATTTTATTCCATGATATGTCTCATTGCCTCTTAACAATATGGCTGACCAATGACAACCGAGGAACAAGGACATGTACCGTTCAGAACTACATACAGCGCATTCGCTAATTGGCGCACTTTCTTCATTTTTTGAAAAACAAATAAAATTTTTATACTATGGGTTTGAATTTTGCATCACCCTGTATATGTTTTCCATACAACAACCAAATATACTACCTAAGAATTGCAAACATGATAAAATGGTAAGAAAATCTACACATTGCAACAAATAATTTTAAAAACCTGTTGTTATACATGAAGCAATATAACCCTTGCAGAATTGATGAGACCACGTGACACTCATCCTAAGTAGAAAAAGTATGTCTTCAAACACGAATTTCTTCACTTTTCTTCTAAACTCAACTAATTGGTATATATATGTTGTCAGGCAACATTTCAACAATATAACATATGTCATTTTTTTATATATTATATTGTTGTGCATTCTTCCTAACTACTGTATATTTAAGGCTATATCTCTGAAACTTCTGAATATATTTTAATGAAATAAAGCTCAAATTGAAGAGCTGTACCCTCTTCATATTCTGACTGCAAGCAGCGCCCCCTACTGTAGAAGAAAAATTATCTTGTGCATATCATGTTTGGTACTGTTTTATTCATTTTACACTATATAAACGATTTCATTCCATGATATGTCTCATTGCCTCTTAACAATATGGCTGACCAATGACAACCGAGGAACAAGGACATGTACCGTTCAGAACTACATACAGCGCATTCGCTAATTGGCGCACTTTCTTCATTTTTTGAAAAACAAATAAAATTTTTATACTATGGGTTTGAATTTTGCATCACCCTGTATATGTTTTCCATACAAGAACCAAATATACTACCTAAGAATTGCAAACATGATAAAATGGTAAGAAAATCTACACATTGCAACAAATAATTTTAAAAAATGAAGATAGTACCTGTTGTTATACATGAAGCAATATAACCCTTGCAGAATTGATGAGACCACGTGACACTCATCCTAAGTAGAAAAAGTATGTCTTCAAACACGAATTTCTTCACTTTTCTTCTAAACTCAACTAATTGGTATATATATGTTGTTAGGCAACATCTCAACAACATAACATATGTCATTTTTATATATATTATATTGTTGTGCATTCTTCCTAACTACTGTATATTTAAGGCTATATCTCCGAAACTTCTGAATATATTTTAATGAAATAAAGCTCAAATTGAAGAGCTGTACCCTCTTCATATTCTGACTGCAAGCAGCGCCCCCTACAGTAGAAGAAAAGTTATCTTGTGCATATCATGTTTGGTACTGTTTTATTCATTTTACACTATATAAACGATTTTATTCCATGATATGTCTCATTGCCTCTTAACAATATGGCTGACCAATGACAACCGAGGAACAAGGACATGTACCGTTCAGAACTACATACAGCGCATTCGCTAATTGGCGCACTTTCTTCATTTTTTGAAAAACAAATAAAATTTTTATACTATGGGTTTGAATTTTGCATCACCCTGTATATGTTTTCCATACAAGAACCAAATATACTACCTAAGAATTGCAAACATGATAAAATGGTAAGAAAATCTACACATTGCAACAAATAATTTTAAAAAATGAAGATAGTACCTGTTGTTATACATGAAGCAATATAACCCTTGCAGAATTGATGAGACCACGTGACACTCATCCTAAGTAGAAAAAGTATGTCTTCAAACACGAATTTCTTCACTTTTCTTCTAAACTCAACTAATTGGTATATATATGTTGTTAGGCAACATCTCAACAACATAACATATGTCATTTTTATATATATTATATTGTTGTGCATTCTTCCTAACTACTGTATATTTAAGGCTATATCTCCGAAACTTCTGAATATATTTTAATGAAATAAAGCTCAAATTGAAGAGCTGTACCCTCTTCATATTCTGACTGCAAGCAGCGCCCCCTACAGTAGAAGAAAAGTTATCTTGTGCATATCATGTTTGGTACTGTTTTATTCATTTTACACTATATAAACGATTTTATTCCATGATATGTCTCATTGCCTCTTAACAATATGGCTGACCAATGACAACCGAGGAACAAGGACATGTACCGTTCAGAACTACATACAGCGCATTCGCTAATTGGCGCACTTTCTTCATTTTTTGAAAAACAAATAAAATTTTTATACTATGGGTTTGAATTTTGCATCACCCTGTATATGTTTTCCATACAAGAACCAAATATACTACCTAAGAATTGCAAACATGATAAAATGGTAAGAAAATCTACACATTGCAACAAATAATTTTAAAAAATGAAGATAGTACCTGTTGTTATACATGAAGCAATATAACCCTTGCAGAATTGATGAGACCACGTGACACTCATCCTAAGTAGAAAAAGTATGTCTTCAAACACGAATTTCTTCACTTTTCTTCTAAACTCAACTAATTGGTATATATATGTTGTTAGGCAACATCTCAACAACATAACATATGTCATTTTTATATATATTATATTGTTGTGCATTCTTCCTAACTACTGTATATTTAAGGCTATATCTCCGAAACTTCTGAATATATTTTAATGAAATAAAGCTCAAATTGAAGAGCTGTACCCTCTTCATATTCTGACTGCAAGCAGCGCCCCCTACAGTAGAAGAAAAGTTATCTTGTGCATATCATGTTTGGTACTGTTTTATTCATTTTACACTATATAAACGATTTTATTCCATGATATGTCTCATTGCCTCTTAACAATATGGCTGACCAATGACAACCGAGGAACAAGGACATGTACCGTTCAGAACTACATACAGCGCATTCGCTAATTGGCGCACTTTCTTCATTTTTTGAAAAACAAATAAAATTTTTATACTATGGGTTTGAATTTTGCATCACCCTGTATATGTTTTCCATACAACAACCAAATATACTACCTAAGAATTGCAAACATGATAAAATGGTAAGAAAATCTACACATTATAACAAAAAATTTTAAAAAATGAAGATAGTACCTGTTGTTATACATGAAGCAATATAACCCTTGCAGAATTGATGAGACCACGTGACACTCATCCTAAGTAGAAAAAGTATGTCTTCAAACACGAATTTCTTCACTTTTCTTCTAAACTCAACTAATTGGTATATATATGTTGTCAGGCAACATTTCAACAATATAACATATGTCATTTTTTTATATATTATATTGTTGTGCATTCTTCCTAACTACTGTATATTTAAGGCTATATCTCTGAAACTTCTGAATATATTTTAATGAAATAAAGCTCAAATTGAAGAGCTGTACCCTCTTCATATTCTGACTGCAAGCAGCGCCCCCTACTGTAGAAGGAAAGTTATCTTGTGCATATCATGTTTGGTACTGTTTTATTCATTTTACACTATATAAACGATTTTATTCCATGATATGTCTCATTGCCTCTTAACAATATGGCTGACCAATGACAACCGAGGAACAAGGACATGTACCGTTCAGAACTACATACAGCGCATTCGCTAATTGGCGCACTTTCTTCATTTTTTGAAAAACAAATAAAATTTTTATACTATGGGTTTGAATTTTGCATCACCCTGTATATGTTTTCCATACAAGAACCAAATATACTACCTAAGAATTGCAAACATGATAAAATGGTAAAAAAATCTACACATTGCAACAAATAATTTTAAAAAATGAAGATAGTACCTGTTGTTATACATGAAGCAATATAACCCTTGCAGAATTGATGAGACCACGTGACACTCATCCTAAGTAGAAAAAGTATGTCTTCAAACACGAATTTCTTCACTTTTCTTCTAAACTCAACTAATTGGTATATATATGTTGTTAGGCAACATCTCAACATCATAACATATGTCATTTTTATATATATTATATTGTTGTGCATTCTTCCTAACTACTGTATATTTAAGGCTATATCTCCGAAACTTCTGAATATATTTTAATGAAATAAAGCTCAAATTGAAGAGCTGTACCCTCTTCATATTCTGACTGCAAGCAGCGCCCCCTACAGTAGAAGAAAAGTTATCTTGTGCATATCATGTTTGGTACTGTTTTATTCATTTTACACTATATAAACGATTTTATTCCATGATATGTCTCATTGCCTCTTAACAATATGGCTGACCAATGACAACCGAGGAACAAGGACATGTACCGTTCAGAACTACATACAGCGCATTCGCTAATTGGCGCACTTTCTTCATTTTTTGAAAAACAAATAAAATTTTTATACTATGGGTTTGAATTTTGCATCACCCTGTATATGTTTTCCATACAACAACCAAATATACTACCTAAGAATTGCAAACATGATAAAATGGTAAGAAAATCTACACATTATAACAAAAAATTTTAAAAAATGAAGATAGTACCTGTTGTTATACATGAAGCAATATAACCCTTGCAGAATTGATGAGACCACGTGACACTCATCCTAAGTAGAAAAAGTATGTCTTCAAACACGAATTTCTTCACTTTTCTTCTAAACTCAACTAATTGGTATATATATGTTGTCAGGCAACATTTCAACAATATAACATATGTCATTTTTTTATATATTATATTGTTGTGCATTCTTCCTAACTACTGTATATTTAAGGCTATATCTCTGAAACTTCTGAATATATTTTAATGAAATAAAGCTCAAATTGAAGAGCTGTACCCTCTTCATATTCTGACTGCAAGCAGCGCCCCCTACTGTAGAAGAAAAATTATCTTGTGCATATCATGTTTGGTACTGTTTTATTCATTTTACACTATATAAACGATTTCATTCCATGATATGTCTCATTGCCTCTTAACAATATGGCTGACCAATGACAACCGAGGAACAAGGACATGTACCGTTCAGAACTACATACAGCGCATTCGCTAATTGGCGCACTTTCTTCATTTTTTGAAAAACAAATAAAATTTTTATACTATGGGTTTGAATTTTGCATCACCCTGTATATGTTTTCCATACAAGAACCAAATATACTACCTAAGAATTGCAAACATGATAAAATGGTAAGAAAATCTACACATTGCAACAAATAATTTTAAAAAATGAAGATAGTACCTGTTGTTATACATGAAGCAATATAACCCTTGCAGAATTGATGAGACCACGTGACACTCATCCTAAGTAGAAAAAGTATGTCTTCAAACACGAATTTCTTCACTTTTCTTCTAAACTCAACTAATTGGTATATATATGTTGTTAGGCAACATCTCAACAACATAACATATGTCATTTTTATATATATTATATTGTTGTGCATTCTTCCTAACTACTGTATATTTAAGGCTATATCTCCGAAACTTCTGAATATATTTTAATGAAATAAAGCTCAAATTGAAGAGCTGTACCCTCTTCATATTCTGACTGCAAGCAGCGCCCCCTACAGTAGAAGAAAAGTTATCTTGTGCATATCATGTTTGGTACTGTTTTATTCATTTTACACTATATAAACGATTTTATTCCATGATATGTCTCATTGCCTCTTAACAATATGGCTGACCAATGACAACCGAGGAACAAGGACATGTACCGTTCAGAACTACATACAGCGCATTCGCTAATTGGCGCACTTTCTTCATTTTTTGAAAAACAAATAAAATTTTTATACTATGGGTTTGAATTTTGCATCACCCTGTATATGTTTTCCATACAACAACCAAATATACTACCTAAGAATTGCAAACATGATAAAATGGTAAGAAAATCTACACATTATAACAAAAAATTTTAAAAAATGAAGATAGTACCTGTTGTTATACATGAAGCAATATAACCCTTGCAGAATTGATGAGACCACGTGACACTCATCCTAAGTAGAAAAAGTATGTCTTCAAACACGAATTTCTTCACTTTTCTTCTAAACTCAACTAATTGGTATATATATGTTGTCAGGCAACATTTCAACAATATAACATATGTCATTTTTTTATATATTATATTGTTGTGCATTCTTCCTAACTACTGTATATTTAAGGCTATATCTCTGAAACTTCTGAATATATTTTAATGAAATAAAGCTCAAATTGAAGAGCTGTACCCTCTTCATATTCTGACTGCAAGCAGCGCCCCCTACTGTAGAAGGAAAGTTATCTTGTGCATATCATGTTTGGTACTGTTTTATTCATTTTACACTATATAAACGATTTCATTCCATGATATGTCTCATTGCCTCTTAACAATATGGCTGACCAATGACAACCGAGGAACAAGGACATGTACCGTTCAGAACTACATACAGCGCATTCGCTAATTGGCGCACTTTCTTCATTTTTTGAAAAACAAATAAAATTTTTAAACTATGGGTATGAATTTTGCATCACCCTGTATATGTTTTCCATACAACAACCAAATATACTACCTAAGAATTGCAAACATGATAAAATGGTAAGAAAATCTACACATTATAACAAAAAATTTTAAAAAATGAAGATAGTACCTGTTGTTATACATGAAGCAATATAACCCTTGCAGAATTGATGAGACCACGTGACACTCATCCTAAGTAGAAAAAGTAGGTCTTCAAACACGAATTTCTTCACTTTTTCTTCTAAACTCAACTAATTGGTATATATATGTTGTTAGGCAACATCTCAACAATATAACATATGTCATTTTTATATATATTATATTGTTGTGCATTCTTCCTAACTACTGTATATTTAAGGCTATATCTCCGAAACTTCTGAATATATTTTAATGAAATAAAGCTCAAATTGAAGAGCTGTACCCTCTTCATATTCTGACTGCAAGCAGCGCCCCCTACTGTAGAAGAAAAGTTATCTTGTGCATATCATGTTTGGTACTGTTTTATTCATTTTACACTATATAAACGATTTCATTCCATGATATGTCTCATTGCCTCTTAACAATATGGCTGACCAATGACAACCGAGGAACAAGGACATGTACCGTTCAGAACTACATACAGCGCATTCGCTAATTGGCGCACTTTCTTCATTTTTTGAAAAACAAATAAAATTTTTATACTATGGGTTTGAATTTTGCATCACCCTGTATATGTTTTCCATACAAGAACCAAATATACTACCTAAGAATTGCAAACATGATAAAATGGTAAGAAAATCTACACATTGCAACAAATAATTTTAAAAAATGAAGATAGTACCTGTTGTTATACATGAAGCAATATAACCCTTGCAGAATTGATGAGACCACGTGACACTCATCCTAAGTAGAAAAAGTATGTCTTCAAACACGAATTTCTTCACTTTTCTTCTAAACTCAACTAATTGGTATATATATGTTGTTAGGCAACATCTCAACAACATAACATATGTCATTTTTATATATATTATATTGTTGTGCATTCTTCCTAACTACTGTATATTTAAGGCTATATCTCCGAAACTTCTGAATATATTTTAATGAAATAAAGCTCAAATTGAAGAGCTGTACCCTCTTCATATTCTGACTGCAAGCAGCGCCCCCTACAGTAGAAGAAAAGTTATCTTGTGCATATCATGTTTGGTACTGTTTTATTCATTTTACACTATATAAACGATTTTATTCCATGATATGTCTCATTGCCTCTTAACAATATGGCTGACCAATGACAACCGAGGAACAAGGACATGTACCGTTCAGAACTACATACAGCGCATTCGCTAATTGGCGCACTTTCTTCATTTTTTGAAAAACAAATAAAATTTTTATACTATGGGTTTGAATTTTGCATCACCCTGTATATGTTTTCCATACAACAACCAAATATACTACCTAAGAATTGCAAACATGATAAAATGGTAAGAAAATCTACACATTATAACAAAAAATTTTAAAAAATGAAGATAGTACCTGTTGTTATACATGAAGCAATATAACCCTTGCAGAATTGATGAGACCACGTGACACTCATCCTAAGTAGAAAAAGTATGTCTTCAAACACGAATTTCTTCACTTTTCTTCTAAACTCAACTAATTGGTATATATATGTTGTCAGGCAACATTTCAACAATATAACATATGTCATTTTTTTATATATTATATTGTTGTGCATTCTTCCTAACTACTGTATATTTAAGGCTATATCTCTGAAACTTCTGAATATATTTTAATGAAATAAAGCTCAAATTGAAGAGCTGTACCCTCTTCATATTCTGACTGCAAGCAGCGCCCCCTACTGTAGAAGGAAAGTTATCTTGTGCATATCATGTTTGGTACTGTTTTATTCATTTTACACTATATAAACGATTTCATTCCATGATATGTCTCATTGCCTCTTAACAATATGGCTGACCAATGACAACCGAGGAACAAGGACATGTACCGTTCAGAACTACATACAGCGCATTCGCTAATTGGCGCACTTTCTTCATTTTTTGAAAAACAAATAAAATTTTTAAACTATGGGTATGAATTTTGCATCACCCTGTATATGTTTTCAATACAAGAACCAAATATACTACCTAAGAATTACAAACATGATAAAATGGTAAGAAAATCTACACATTGCAACAAATAATTTAAGAAATGAAGATAGTACCTGTTGTTATACATGAAGCAATATAACCCTTGCAGAATTGATGAGACCACGTGACACTCATCCTAAGTAGAAAAAGTATGTCTTCAAACACGAATTTCTTCACTTTTCTTCTAAACTCAACTAATTGGTATATATATGTTGTTAGGCAACATCTCAACAATATAACATATGTCATTTTTATATATATTATATTGTTGTGCATTCTTCCTAACTACTGTATATTTAAGGCTATATCTCCGAAACTTCTGAATATATTTTAATGAAATAAAGCTCAAATTGAAGAGCTGTACCCTCTTCATATTCTGACTGCAAGCAGCGCCCCCTACAGTAGAAGAAAAGTTATCTTGTGCATATCATGTTTGGTACTGTTTTATTCATTTTACACTATATAAACGATTTTATTCCACGATATGTCTCATTGCTTCATAACAATATGGCTGACCAATGACAACCGAGGAATAAGTACATGTACCGTTCAGAACTACATACAGCGCATTCGCTAATTGGCGCACTTTCTTCATTTTTTGAAAAACAAATAAAATTTTTATACTATGGGTTTGAATTTTGCATCACCCTGTATATGTTTTCCATACAACAACCAAATATACTACCTAAGAATTGCAAACATGATAAAATGGTAAGAAAATCTACACATTATAACAAAAAATTTTAAAAAATGAAGATAGTACCTGTTGTTATACATGAAGCAATATAACCCTTGCAGAATTGATGAGACCACGTGACACTCATCCTAAGTAGAAAAAGTAGGTCTTCAAACACGAATTTCTTCACTTTTTCTTCTAAACTCAACTAATTGGTATATATATGTTGTTAGGCAACATCTCAACAATATAACATATGTCATTTTTATATATATTATATTGTTGTGCATTCTTCCTAACTACTGTATATTTAAGGCTATATCTCCGAAACTTCTGAATATATTTTAATGAAATAAAGCTCAAATTGAAGAGCTGTACCCTCTTCATATTCTGACTGCAAGCAGCGCCCCCTACAGTAGAAGAAAAGTTATCTTGTGCATATCATGTTTGGTACTGTTTTATTCATTTTACACTATATAAACGATTTCATTCCATGATATGTCTCATTGCCTCTTAACAATATGGCTGACCAATGACAACCGAGGAACAAGGACATGTACCGTTCAGAACTACATACAGCGCATTCGCTAATTGGCGCACTTTCTTCATTTTTTGAAAAACAAATAAAATTTTTATACTATGGGTTTGAATTTTGCATCACCCTGTATATGTTTTCCATACAACAACCAAATATACTACCTAAGAATTGCAAACATGATAAAATGGTAAGAAAATCTACACATTGCAACAAATAATTTTAAAAAATGAAGATATTACCTGTTGTTATACATGAAGCAATATAACCCTTGCACAATTGATGAGACCACGTGACACTCATCCTAAGTAGAAAAAGTATGTCTTCAAACACGAATTTCTTCACTTTTCTTCTAAACTCAACTAATTGGTATATGTATGTTGTTAGGCAACATCTCAACAACATAACATATGTCATTTTTATATATATTATATTGTTGTGCATTCTTCCTAACTACTGTATATTTAAGGCTATATCTCCGAAACTTCTGAATATATTTTAATGAAATAAAGCTCAAATTGAAGAGCTGTACCCTTTTCATATTCTGACTGCAAGCAGCGCCCCCTACAGTAGAAGAAAAGTTATCTTGTGCATATCATGTTTGGTACTGTTTTATTCATTTTACACTATATAAACGATTTTATTCCATGATATGTCTCATTGCCTCTTAACAATATGGCTGACCAATGACAACCGAGGAACAAGGACATGTACCGTTCAGAACTACATACAGCGCATTCGCTAATTGGCGCACTTTCTTCATTTTTTGAAAAACAAATAAAATTTTTATACTATGGGTTTGAATTTTGCATCACCCTGTATATGTTTTCCATACAACAACCAAATATACTACCTAAGAATTGCAAACATGATAAAATGGTAAGAAAATCTACACATTATAACAAAAAATTTTAAAAAATGAAGATAGTACCTGTTGTTATACATGAAGCAATATAACCCTTGCAGAATTGATGAGACCACGTGACACTCATCCTAAGTAGAAAAAGTATGTCTTCAAACACGAATTTCTTCACTTTTCTTCTAAACTCAACTAATTGGTATATATATGTTGTCAGGCAACATTTCAACAATATAACATATGTCATTTTTTTATATATTATATTGTTGTGCATTCTTCCTAACTACTGTATATTTAAGGCTATATCTCTGAAACTTCTGAATATATTTTAATGAAATAAAGCTCAAATTGAAGAGCTGTACCCTCTTCATATTCTGACTGCAAGCAGCGCCCCCTACTGTAGAAGGAAAGTTATCTTGTGCATATCATGTTTGGTACTGTTTTATTCATTTTACACTATATAAACGATTTCATTCCATGATATGTCTCATTGCCTCTTAACAATATGGCTGACCAATGACAACCGAGGAACAAGGACATGTACCGTTCAGAACTACATACAGCGCATTCGCTAATTGGCGCACTTTCTTCATTTTTTGAAAAACAAATAAAATTTTTAAACTATGGGTATGAATTTTGCATCACCCTGTATATGTTTTCCATACAACAACCAAATATACTACCTAAGAATTGCAAACATGATAAAATGGTAAGAAAATCTACACATTATAACAAAAAATTTTAAAAAATGAAGATAGTACCTGTTGTTATACATGAAGCAATATAACCCTTGCAGAATTGATGAGACCACGTGACACTCATCCTAAGTAGAAAAAGTAGGTCTTCAAACACGAATTTCTTCACTTTTTCTTCTAAACTCAACTAATTGGTATATATATGTTGTTAGGCAACATCTCAACAATATAACATATGTCATTTTTATATATATTATATTGTTGTGCATTCTTCCTAACTACTGTATATTTAAGGCTATATCTCCGAAACTTCTGAATATATTTTAATGAAATAAAGCTCAAATTGAAGAGCTGTACCCTCTTCATATTCTGACTGCAAGCAGCGCCCCCTACTGTAGAAGAAAAGTTATCTTGTGCATATCATGTTTGGTACTGTTTTATTCATTTTACACTATATAAACGATTTCATTCCATGATATGTCTCATTGCCTCTTAACAATATGGCTGACCAATGACAACCGAGGAACAAGGACATGTACCGTTCAGAACTACATACAGCGCATTCGCTAATTGGCGCACTTTCTTCATTTTTTGAAAAACAAATAAAATTTTTATACTATGGGTTTGAATTTTGCATCACCCTGTATATGTTTTCCATACAAGAACCAAATATACTACCTAAGAATTGCAAACATGATAAAATGGTAAGAAAATCTACACATTGCAACAAATAATTTTAAAAAATGAAGATAGTACCTGTTGTTATACATGAAGCAATATAACCCTTGCAGAATTGATGAGACCACGTGACACTCATCCTAAGTAGAAAAAGTATGTCTTCAAACACGAATTTCTTCACTTTTCTTCTAAACTCAACTAATTGGTATATATATGTTGTTAGGCAACATCTCAACAACATAACATATGTCATTTTTATATATATTATATTGTTGTGCATTCTTCCTAACTACTGTATATTTAAGGCTATATCTCCGAAACTTCTGAATATATTTTAATGAAATAAAGCTCAAATTGAAGAGCTGTACCCTCTTCATATTCTGACTGCAAGCAGCGCCCCCTACAGTAGAAGAAAAGTTATCTTGTGCATATCATGTTTGGTACTGTTTTATTCATTTTACACTATATAAACGATTTTATTCCATGATATGTCTCATTGCCTCTTAACAATATGGCTGACCAATGACAACCGAGGAACAAGGACATGTACCGTTCAGAACTACATACAGCGCATTCGCTAATTGGCGCACTTTCTTCATTTTTTGAAAAACAAATAAAATTTTTATACTATGGGTTTGAATTTTGCATCACCCTGTATATGTTTTCCATACAACAACCAAATATACTACCTAAGAATTGCAAACATGATAAAATGGTAAGAAAATCTACACATTATAACAAAAAATTTTAAAAAATGAAGATAGTACCTGTTGTTATACATGAAGCAATATAACCCTTGCAGAATTGATGAGACCACGTGACACTCATCCTAAGTAGAAAAAGTATGTCTTCAAACACGAATTTCTTCACTTTTCTTCTAAACTCAACTAATTGGTATATATATGTTGTCAGGCAACATTTCAACAATATAACATATGTCATTTTTTTATATATTATATTGTTGTGCATTCTTCCTAACTACTGTATATTTAAGGCTATATCTCTGAAACTTCTGAATATATTTTAATGAAATAAAGCTCAAATTGAAGAGCTGTACCCTCTTCATATTCTGACTGCAAGCAGCGCCCCCTACTGTAGAAGGAAAGTTATCTTGTGCATATCATGTTTGGTACTGTTTTATTCATTTTACACTATATAAACGATTTCATTCCATGATATGTCTCATTGCCTCTTAACAATATGGCTGACCAATGACAACCGAGGAACAAGGACATGTACCGTTCAGAACTACATACAGCGCATTCGCTAATTGGCGCACTTTCTTCATTTTTTGAAAAACAAATAAAATTTTTAAACTATGGGTATGAATTTTGCATCACCCTGTATATGTTTTCAATACAAGAACCAAATATACTACCTAAGAATTACAAACATGATAAAATGGTAAGAAAATCTACACATTGCAACAAATAATTTAAGAAATGAAGATAGTACCTGTTGTTATACATGAAGCAATATAACCCTTGCAGAATTGATGAGACCACGTGACACTCATCCTAAGTAGAAAAAGTATGTCTTCAAACACGAATTTCTTCACTTTTCTTCTAAACTCAACTAATTGGTATATATATGTTGTTAGGCAACATCTCAACAATATAACATATGTCATTTTTATATATATTATATTGTTGTGCATTCTTCCTAACTACTGTATATTTAAGGCTATATCTCCGAAACTTCTGAATATATTTTAATGAAATAAAGCTCAAATTGAAGAGCTGTACCCTCTTCATATTCTGACTGCAAGCAGCGCCCCCTACAGTAGAAGAAAAGTTATCTTGTGCATATCATGTTTGGTACTGTTTTATTCATTTTACACTATATAAACGATTTTATTCCACGATATGTCTCATTGCTTCATAACAATATGGCTGACCAATGACAACCGAGGAATAAGTACATGTACCGTTCAGAACTACATACAGCGCATTCGCTAATTGGCGCACTTTCTTCATTTTTTGAAAAACAAATAAAATTTTTATACTATGGGTTTGAATTTTGCATCACCCTGTATATGTTTTCCATACAACAACCAAATATACTACCTAAGAATTGCAAACATGATAAAATGGTAAGAAAATCTACACATTATAACAAAAAATTTTAAAAAATGAAGATAGTACCTGTTGTTATACATGAAGCAATATAACCCTTGCAGAATTGATGAGACCACGTGACACTCATCCTAAGTAGAAAAAGTAGGTCTTCAAACACGAATTTCTTCACTTTTTCTTCTAAACTCAACTAATTGGTATATATATGTTGTTAGGCAACATCTCAACAATATAACATATGTCATTTTTATATATATTATATTGTTGTGCATTCTTCCTAACTACTGTATATTTAAGGCTATATCTCCGAAACTTCTGAATATATTTTAATGAAATAAAGCTCAAATTGAAGAGCTGTACCCTCTTCATATTCTGACTGCAAGCAGCGCCCCCTACAGTAGAAGAAAAGTTATCTTGTGCATATCATGTTTGGTACTGTTTTATTCATTTTACACTATATAAACGATTTCATTCCATGATATGTCTCATTGCCTCTTAACAATATGGCTGACCAATGACAACCGAGGAACAAGGACATGTACCGTTCAGAACTACATACAGCGCATTCGCTAATTGGCGCACTTTCTTCATTTTTTGAAAAACAAATAAAATTTTTATACTATGGGTTTGAATTTTGCATCACCCTGTATATGTTTTCCATACAAGAACCAAATATACTACCTAAGAATTGCAAACATGATAAAATGGTAAGAAAATCTACACATTGCAACAAATAATTTTAAAAAATGAAGATATTACCTGTTGTTATACATGAAGCAATATAACCCTTGCACAATTGATGAGACCACGTGACACTCATCCTAAGTAGAAAAAGTATGTCTTCAAACACGAATTTCTTCACTTTTCTTCTAAACTCAACTAATTGGTATATATATGTTGTTAGGCAACATCTCAACAACATAACATATGTCATTTTTATATATATTATATTGTTGTGCATTCTTCCTAACTACTGTATATTTAAGGCTATATCTCCGAAACTTCTGAATATATTTTAATGAAATAAAGCTCAAATTGAAGAGCTGTACCCTTTTCATATTCTGACTGCAAGCAGCGCCCCCTACAGTAGAAGAAAAGTTATCTTGTGCATATCATGTTTGGTACTGTTTTATTCATTTTACACTATATAAACGATTTTATTCCATGATATGTCTCATTGCCTCTTAACAATATGGCTGACCAATGACAACCGAGGAACAAGGACATGTACCGTTCAGAACTACATACAGCGCATTCGCTAATTGGCGCACTTTCTTCATTTTTTGAAAAACAAATAAAATTTTTATACTATGGGTTTGAATTTTGCATCACCCTGTATATGTTTTCCATACAACAACCAAATATACTACCTAAGAATTGCAAACATGATAAAATGGTAAGAAAATCTACACATTATAACAAAAAATTTTAAAAAATGAAGATAGTACCTGTTGTTATACATGAAGCAATATAACCCTTGCAGAATTGATGAGACCACGTGACACTCATCCTAAGTAGAAAAAGTATGTCTTCAAACACGAATTTCTTCACTTTTCTTCTAAACTCAACTAATTGGTATATATATGTTGTCAGGCAACATTTCAACAATATAACATATGTCATTTTTTTATATATTATATTGTTGTGCATTCTTCCTAACTACTGTATATTTAAGGCTATATCTCTGAAACTTCTGAATATATTTTAATGAAATAAAGCTCAAATTGAAGAGCTGTACCCTCTTCATATTCTGACTGCAAGCAGCGCCCCCTACTGTAGAAGGAAAGTTATCTTGTGCATATCATGTTTGGTACTGTTTTATTCATTTTACACTATATAAACGATTTCATTCCATGATATGTCTCATTGCCTCTTAACAATATGGCTGACCAATGACAACCGAGGAACAAGGACATGTACCGTTCAGAACTACATACAGCGCATTCGCTAATTGGCGCACTTTCTTCATTTTTTGAAAAACAAATAAAATTTTTAAACTATGGGTATGAATTTTGCATCACCCTGTATATGTTTTCCATACAACAACCAAATATACTACCTAAGAATTGCAAACATGATAAAATGGTAAGAAAATCTACACATTATAACAAAAAATTTTAAAAAATGAAGATAGTACCTGTTGTTATACATGAAGCAATATAACCCTTGCAGAATTGATGAGACCACGTGACACTCATCCTAAGTAGAAAAAGTAGGTCTTCAAACACGAATTTCTTCACTTTTTCTTCTAAACTCAACTAATTGGTATATATATGTTGTTAGGCAACATCTCAACAATATAACATATGTCATTTTTATATATATTATATTGTTGTGCATTCTTCCTAACTACTGTATATTTAAGGCTATATCTCCGAAACTTCTGAATATATTTTAATGAAATAAAGCTCAAATTGAAGAGCTGTACCCTCTTCATATTCTGACTGCAAGCAGCGCCCCCTACTGTAGAAGAAAAGTTATCTTGTGCATATCATGTTTGGTACTGTTTTATTCATTTTACACTATATAAACGATTTCATTCCATGATATGTCTCATTGCCTCTTAACAATATGGCTGACCAATGACAACCGAGGAACAAGGACATGTACCGTTCAGAACTACATACAGCGCATTCGCTAATTGGCGCACTTTCTTCATTTTTTGAAAAACAAATAAAATTTTTATACTATGGGTTTGAATTTTGCATCACCCTGTATATGTTTTCCATACAAGAACCAAATATACTACCTAAGAATTGCAAACATGATAAAATGGTAAGAAAATCTACACATTGCAACAAATAATTTTAAAAAATGAAGATAGTACCTGTTGTTATACATGAAGCAATATAACCCTTGCAGAATTGATGAGACCACGTGACACTCATCCTAAGTAGAAAAAGTATGTCTTCAAACACGAATTTCTTCACTTTTCTTCTAAACTCAACTAATTGGTATATATATGTTGTTAGGCAACATCTCAACAACATAACATATGTCATTTTTATATATATTATATTGTTGTGCATTCTTCCTAACTACTGTATATTTAAGGCTATATCTCCGAAACTTCTGAATATATTTTAATGAAATAAAGCTCAAATTGAAGAGCTGTACCCTCTTCATATTCTGACTGCAAGCAGCGCCCCCTACAGTAGAAGAAAAGTTATCTTGTGCATATCATGTTTGGTACTCTTTTATTCATTTTACACTATATAAACGATTTTATTCCATGATATGTCTCATTGCCTCTTAACAATATGGCTGACCAATGACAACCGAGGAACAAGGACATGTACCGTTCAGAACTACATACAGCGCATTCGCTAATTGGCGCACTTTCTTCATTTTTTGAAAAACAAATAAAATTTTTATACTATGGGTTTGAATTTTGCATCACCCTGTATATGTTTTCCATACAACAACCAAATATACTACCTAAGAATTGCAAACATGATAAAATGGTAAGAAAATCTACACATTATAACAAAAAAATTTAAAAAATGAAGATAGTACCTGTTGTTATACATGAAGCAATATAACCCTTGCAGAATTGATGAGACCACGTGACACTCATCCTAAGTAGAAAAAGTATGTCTTCAAACACGAATTTCTTCACTTTTCTTCTAAACTCAACTAATTGGTATATATATGTTGTCAGGCAACATTTCAACAATATAACATATGTCATTTTTTTATATATTATATTGTTGTGCATTCTTCCTAACTACTGTATATTTAAGGCTATATCTCTGAAACTTCTGAATATATTTTAATGAAATAAAGCTCAAATTGAAGAGCTGTACCCTCTTCATATTCTGACTGCAAGCAGCGCCCCCTACTGTAGAAGGAAAGTTATCTTGTGCATATCATGTTTGGTACTGTTTTATTCATTTTACACTATATAAACGATTTCATTCCATGATATGTCTCATTGCCTCTTAACAATATGGCTGACCAATGACAACCGAGGAACAAGGACATGTACCGTTCAGAACTACATACAGCGCATTCGCTAATTGGCGCACTTTCTTCATTTTTTGAAAAACAAATAAAATTTTTAAACTATGGGTATGAATTTTGCATCACCCTGTATATGTTTTCAATACAAGAACCAAATATACTACCTAAGAATTACAAACATGATAAAATGGTAAGAAAATCTACACATTGCAACAAATAATTTTAAAAAATGAAGATAGTACCTGTTGTTATACATGAAGCAATATAACCCTTGCAGAATTGATGAGACCACGTGACACTCATCCTAAGTAGAAAAAGTATGTCTTCAAACACGAATTTCTTCACTTTTCTTCTAAACTCAACTAATTGGTATATATATGTTGTTAGGCAACATCTCAACAATATAACATATGTCATTTTTATATATATTATATTGTTGTGCATTCTTCCTAACTACTGTATATTTAAGGCTATATCTCCGAAACTTCTGAATATATTTTAATGAAATAAAGCTCAAATTGAAGAGCTGTACCCTCTTCATATTCTGACTGCAAGCAGCGCCCCCTACAGTAGAAGAAAAGTTATCTTGTGCATATCATGTTTGGTACTGTTTTATTCATTTTACACTATATAAACGATTTTATTCCACGATATGTCTCATTGCTTCATAACAATATGGCTGACCAATGACAACCGAGGAATAAGTACATGTACCGTTCAGAACTACATACAGCGCATTCGCTAATTGGCGCACTTTCTTCATTTTTTGAAAAACAAATAAAATTTTTATACTATGGGTTTGAATTTTGCATCACCCTGTATATGTTTTCCATACAACAACCAAATATACTACCTAAGAATTGCAAACATGATAAAATGGTAAGAAAATCTACACATTATAACAAATAATTTTAAAAAATGAAGATAGTACCTGTTGTTATACATGAAGCAATATAACCCTTGCAGAATTGATGAGACCACGTGACACTCATCCTAAGTAGAAAAAGTAGGTCTTCAACACGATTTCTTCACTTTTTCTTCTAAACTCAACTAATTGGTATATATATGTTGTTAGGCAACATCTCAACAATATAACATATGTCATTTTTATATATATTATATTGTTGTGCATTCTTCCTAACTACTGTATATTTAAGGCTATATCTCCGAAACTTCTGAATATATTTTAATGAAATAAAGCTCAAATTGAAGAGCTGTACCCTCTTCATATTCTGACTGCAAGCAGCGCCCCCTACAGTAGAAGAAAAGTTATCTTGTGCATATCATGTTTGGTACTGTTTTATTCATTTTACACTATATAAACGATTTCATTCCATGATATGTCTCATTGCCTCTTAACAATATGGCTGACCAATGACAACCGAGGAACAAGGACATGTACCGTTCAGAACTACATACAGCGCATTCGCTAATTGGCGCACTTTCTTCATTTTTTGAAAAACAAATAAAATTTTTATACTATGGGGGTTTGAATTTTGCATCACCCTGTATATGTTTTCCATACAAGAACCAAATATACTACCTAAGAATTGCAAACATGATAAAATGGTAAGAAAATCTACACATTGCAACAAATAATTTTAAAAAATGAAGATATTACCTGTTGTTATACATGAAGCAATATAACCCTTGCACAATTGATGAGACCACGTGACACTCATCCTAAGTAGAAAAAGTATGTCTTCAAACACGAATTTCTTCACTTTTCTTCTAAACTCAACTAATTGGTATATATATGTTGTTAGGCAACATCTCAACAACATAACATATGTCATTTTTATATATATTATATTGTTGTGCATTCTTCCTAACTACTGTATATTTAAGGCTATATCTCCGAAACTTCTGAATATATTTTAATGAAATAAAGCTCAAATTGAAGAGCTGTACCCTCTTCATATTCTGACTGCAAGCAGCGCCCCCTACAGTAGAAGAAAAGTTATCTTGTGCATATCATGTTTGGTACTGTTTTATTCATTTTACACTATATAAACGATTTTATTCCATGATATGTCTCATTGCCTCTTAACAATATGGCTGACCAATGACAACCGAGGAACAAGGACATGTACCGTTCAGAACTACATACAGCGCATTCGCTAATTGGCGCACTTTCTTCATTTTTTGAAAAACAAATAAAATTTTTATACTATGGGTTTGAATTTTGCATCACCCTGTATATGTTTTCCATACAAGAACCAAATATACTACCTAAGAATTGCAAACATGATAAAATGGTAAGAAAATCTACACATTATAACAAAAAATTTTAAAAAATGAAGATAGTACCTGTTGTTATACATGAAGCAATATAACCCTTGCAGAATTGATGAGACCACGTGACACTCATCCTAAGTAGAAAAAGTATGTCTTCAAACACGAATTTCTTCACTTTTCTTCTAAACTCAACTAATTGGTATATATATGTTGTCAGGCAACATTTCAACAATATAACATATGTCATTTTTTTATATATTATATTGTTGTGCATTCTTCTAACTACTGTATATTTAAGGCTATATCTCTGAAACTTCTGAATATATTTTAATGAAATAAAGCTCAAATTGAAGAGCTGTACCCTCTTCATATTCTGACTGCAAGCAGCGCCCCCTACTGTAGAAGAAAAATTATCTTGTGCATATCATGTTTGGTACTGTTTTATTCATTTTACACTATATAAACGATTTCATTCCATGATATGTCTCATTGCCTCTTAACAATATGGCTGACCAATGACAACCGAGGAACAAGGACATGTACCGTTCAGAACTACATACAGCGCATTCGCTAATTGGCGCACTTTCTTCATTTTTTGAAAAACAAATAAAATTTTTATACTATGGGTTTGAATTTTGCATCACCCTGTATATGTTTTCCATACAAGAACCAAATATACTACCTAAGAATTGCAAACATGATAAAATGGTAAGAAAATCTACACATTGCAACAAATAATTTTAAAAACCTGTTGTTATACATGAAGCAATATAACCCTTGCAGAATTGATGAGACCACGTGACACTCATCCTAAGTAGAAAAAGTATGTCTTCAAACACGAATTTCTTCACTTTTCTTCTAAACTCAACTAATTGGTATATATATGTTGTTAGGCAACATCTCAACAACATAACATATGTCATTTTTATATATATTATATTGTTGTGCATTCTTCCTAACTACTGTATATTTAAGGCTATATCTCCGAAACTTCTGAATATATTTTAATGAAATAAAGCTCAAATTGAAGAGCTGTACCCTCTTCATATTCTGACTGCAAGCAGCGCCCCCTACAGTAGAACAAAAGTTATCTTGTGCATATCATGTTTGGTACTGTTTTATTCATTTTACACTATATAAACGATTTCATTCCATGATATGTCTCATTGCCTCTTAACAATATGGCTGACCAATGACAACCGAGGAACAAGGACATGTACCGTTCAGAACTACATACAGCGCATTCGCTAATTGGCGCACTTTCTTCATTTTTTGAAAAACAAATAAAATTTTTATACTATGTGTTTGAATTTTGCATCACCCTGTATATGTTTTCCATACAAGAACCAAATATACTACCTAAGAATTGCAAACATGATAAAATGGTAAGAAAATCTACACATTGCAACAAATAATTTTAAAAAATGAAGATATTACCTGTTGTTATACATGAAGCAATATAACCCTTGCACAATTGATGAGACCACGTGACACTCATCCTAAGTAGAAAAAGTATGTCTTCAAACACGAATTTCTTCACTTTTCTTCTAAACTCAACTAATTGGTATATATATGTTGTTAGGCAACATCTCAACAACATAACATATGTCATTTTTATATATATTATATTGTTGTGCATTCTTCCTAACTACTGTATATTTAAGGCTATATCTCCGAAACTTCTGAATATATTTTAATGAAATAAAGCTCAAATTGAAGAGCTGTACCCTCTTCATATTCTGACTGCAAGCAGCGCCCCCTACAGTAGAAGAAAAGTTATCTTGTGCATATCATGTTTGGTACTGTTTTATTCATTTTACACTATATAAACGATTTTATTCCATGATATGTCTCATTGCCTCTTAACAATATGGCTGACCAATGACAACCGAGGAACAAGGACATGTACCGTTCAGAACTACATACAGCGCATTCGCTAATTGGCGCACTTTCTTCATTTTTTGAAAAACAAATAAAATTTTTATACTATGGGTTTGAATTTTGCATCACCCTGTATATGTTTTCCATACAACAACCAAATATACTACCTAAGAATTGCAAACATGATAAAATGGTAAGAAAATCTACACATTATAACAAAAAATTTTAAAAAATGAAGATAGTACCTGTTGTTATACATGAAGCAATATAACCCTTGCAGAATTGATGAGACCACGTGACACTCATCCTAAGTAGAAAAAGTATGTCTTCAAACACGAATTTCTTCACTTTTCTTCTAAACTCAACTAATTGGTATATATATGTTGTCAGGCAACATTTCAACAATATAACATATGTCATTTTTTTATATATTATATTGTTGTGCATTCTTCCTAACTACTGTATATTTAAGGCTATATCTCTGAAACTTCTGAATATATTTTAATTAAATAAAGCTCAAATTGAAGAGCTGTACCCTCTTCATATTCTGACTGCAAGCAGCGCCCCCTACTGTAGAAGGAACATTATCTTGTGCATATCATGTTTGGTACTGTTTTATTCATTTTACACTATATAAAAACGATTTCATTCCATGATATGTCTCATTGCCTCTTAACAATATGGCTGACCAATGACAACCGAGGAACAAGGACATGTACCGTTCAGAACTACATACAGCGCATTCGCTAATTGGCGCACTTTCTTCATTTTTTGAAAAACAAATAAAATTTTTATACTATGGGTTTGAATTTTGCATCACCCTGTATATGTTTTCCATACAACAACCAAATATACTACCTAAGAATTGCAAACATGATAAAATGGTAAGAAAATCTACACATTGCAACAAATAATTTTAAAAAATGAAGATAGTACCTGTTGTTATACATGAAGCAATATAACCCTTGCAGAATTGATGAGACCACGTGACACTCATCCTAAGTAGAAAAAGTATGTCTTCAAACACGAATTTCTTCACTTTTCTTCTAAACTCAACTAATTGGTATATATATGTTGTTAGGCAACATCTCAACAACATAACATATGTCATTTTTATATATATTATATTGTTGTGCATTCTTCCTAACTACTGTATATTTAAGGCTATATCTCCGAAACTTCTGAATATATTTTAATGAAATAAAGCTCAAATTGAAGAGCTGTACCCTCTTCATATTCTGACTGCAAGCAGCGCCCCCTACAATAGAAGAAAAGTTATCTTGTGCATATCATGTTTGGTACTGTTTTATTCATTTTACACTATATAAACGATTTCATTCCATGATATGTCTCATTGCCTCTTAACAATATGGCTGACCAATGACAACCGAGGAACAAGGACATGTACCGTTCAGAACTACATACAGCGCATTCGCTAATTGGCGCACTTTCTTCATTTTTTGAAAAACAAATAAAATTTTTAAACTATGGGTATGAATTTTGCATCACCCTGTATATGTTTTCAATACAAGAACCAAATATACTACCTAAGAATTACAAACATGATTAAAATTGGTAAGAAAATCATTGCAACAAATAATTTTAAAAAATGAAGATAGTACCTGTTGTTATACATGAAGCAATATAACCCTTGCAGAATTGATGAGACCACGTGACACTCATCCTAAGTAGAAAAAGTATGTCTTCAAACACGAATTTCTTCACTTTTCTTCTAAACTCAACTAATTGGTATATATATGTTGTTAGGCAACATCTCAACAATATAACATATGTCATTTTTATATATATTATATTGTTGTGCATTCTTCCTAACTACTGTATATTTAAGGCTATATCTCCGAAACTTCTGAATATATTTTAATGAAATAAAGCTCAAATTGAAGAGCTGTACCCTCTTCATATTCTGACTGCAAGCAGCGCCCCCTACAGTAGAAGAAAAGTTATCTTGTGCATATCATGTTTGGTACTGTTTTATTCATTTTACACTATATAAACGATTTTATTCCACGATATGTCTCATTGCTTCATAACAATATGGCTGACCAATGACAACCGAGGAATAAGTACATGTACCGTTCAGAACTACATACAGCGCATTCGCTAATTGGCGCACTTTCTTCATTTTTTGAAAAACAAATAAAATTTTTATACTATGGGTTTGAATTTTGCATCACCCTGTATATGTTTTCCATACAACAACCAAATATACTACCTAAGAATTGCAAACATGATAAAATGGTAAGAAAATCTACACATTATAACAAAAAATTTTAAAAAATGAAGATAGTACCTGTTGTTATACATGAAGCAATATAACCCTTGCAGAATTGATGAGACCACGTGACACTCATCCTAAGTAGAAAAAGTAGGTCTTCAAACACGAATTTCTTCACTTTTTCTTCTAAACTCAACTAATTGGTATATATATGTTGTTAGGCAACATCTCAACAATATAACATATGTCATTTTTATATATATTATATTGTTGTGCATTCTTCCTAACTACTGTATATTTAAGGCTATATCTCCGAAACTTCTGAATATATTTTAATGAAATAAAGCTCAAATTGAAGAGCTGTACCCTCTTCATATTCTGACTGCAAGCAGCGCCCCCTACTGTAGAAGAAAAGTTATCTTGTGCATATCATGTTTGGTACTGTTTTATTCATTTTACACTATATAAACGATTTCATTCCATGATATGTCTCATTGCCTCTTAACAATATGGCTGACCAATGACAACCGAGGAACAAGGACATGTACCGTTCAGAACTACATACAGCGCATTCGCTAATTGGCGCACTTTCTTCATTTTTTGAAAAACAAATAAAATTTTTATACTATGGGTTTGAATTTTGCATCACCCTGTATATGTTTTCCATACAAGAACCAAATATACTACCTAAGAATTGCAAACATGATAAAATGGTAAGAAAATCTACACATTGCAACAAATAATTTTAAAAAATGAAGATAGTACCTGTTGTTATACATGAAGCAATATAACCCTTGCAGAATTGATGAGACCACGTGACACTCATCCTAAGTAGAAAAAGTATGTCTTCAAACACGAATTTCTTCACTTTTCTTCTAAACTCAACTAATTGGTATATATATGTTGTTAGGCAACATCTCAACAACATAACATATGTCATTTCTATATATATTATATTGTTGTGCATTCTTCCTAACTACTGTATATTTAAGGCTATATCTCCGAAACTTCTGAATATATTTTAATGAAATAAAGCTCAAATTGAAGAGCTGTACCCTCTTCATATTCTGACTGCAAGCAGCGCCCCCTACAGTAGAACAAAAGTTATCTTGTGCATATCATGTTTGGTACTGTTTTATTCATTTTACACTATATAAACGATTTCATTCCATGATATGTCTCATTGCCTCTTAACAATATGGCTGACCAATGACAACCGAGGAACAAGGACATGTACCGTTCAGAACTACATACAGCGCATTCGCTAATTGGCGCACTTTCTTCATTTTTTGAAAAACAAATAAAATTTTTATACTATGGGTTTGAATTTTGCATCACCCTGTATATGTTTTCCATACAAGAACCAAATATACTACCTAAGAATTGCAAACATGATAAAATGGTAAGAAAATCTACACATTGCAACAAATAATTTTAAAAAATGAAGATATTACCTGTTGTTATACATGAAGCAATATAACCCTTGCACAATTGATGAGACCACGTGACACTCATCCTAAGTAGAAAAAGTATGTCTTCAAACACGAATTTCTTCACTTTTCTTCTAAACTCAACTAATTGGTATATATATGTTGTTAGGCAACATCTCAACAACATAACATATGTCATTTTTATATATATTATATTGTTGTGCATTCTTCCTAACTACTGTATATTTAAGGCTATATCTCCGAAACTTCTGAATATATTTTAATGAAATAAAGCTCAAATTGAAGAGCTGTACCCTCTTCATATTCTGACTGCAAGCAGCGCCCCCTACAGTAGAAGAAAAGTTATCTTGTGCATATCATGTTTGGTACTGTTTTATTCATTTTACACTATATAAACGATTTTATTCCATGATATGTCTCATTGCCTCTTAACAATATGGCTGACCAATGACAACCGAGGAACAAGGACATGTACCGTTCAGAACTACATACAGCGCATTCGCTAATTGGCGCACTTTCTTCATTTTTTGAAAAACAAATAAAATTTTTATACTATGGGTTTGAATTTTGCATCACCCTGTATATGTTTTCCATACAACAACCAAATATACTACCTAAGAATTGCAAACATGATAAAATGGTAAGAAAATCTACACATTATAACAAAAAATTTTAAAAAATGAAGATAGTACCTGTTGTTATACATGAAGCAATATAACCCTTGCAGAATTGATGAGACCACGTGACACTCATCCTAAGTAGAAAAAGTATGTCTTCAAACACGAATTTCTTCACTTTTCTTCTAAACTCAACTAATTGGTATATATATGTTGTCAGGCAACATTTCAACAATATAACATATGTCATTTTTTTATATATTATATTGTTGTGCATTCTTCCTAACTACTGTATATTTAAGGCTATATCTCTGAAACTTCTGAATATATTTTAATTAAATAAAGCTCAAATTGAAGAGCTGTACCCTCTTCATATTCTGACTGCAAGCAGCGCCCCCTACTGTAGAAGGAAAATTATCTTGTGCATATCATGTTTGGTACTGTTTTATTCATTTTACACTATATAAACGATTTCATTCCATGATATGTCTCATTGCCTCTTAACAATATGGCTGACCAATGACAACCGAGGAACAAGGACATGTACCGTTCAGAACTACATACAGCGCATTCGCTAATTGGCGCACTTTCTTCATTTTTTGAAAAACAAATAAAATTTTTATACTATGGGTTTGAATTTTGCATCACCCTGTATATGTTTTCCATACAAGAACCAAATATACTACCTAAGAATTGCAAACATGATAAAATGGTAAGAAAATCTACACATTGCAACAAATAATTTTAAAAAATGAAGATAGTACCTGTTGTTATACATGAAGCAATATAACCCTTGCAGAATTGATGAGACCACGTGACACTCATCCTAAGTAGAAAAAGTATGTCTTCAAACACGAATTTCTTCACTTTTCTTCTAAACTCAACTAATTGGTATATATATGTTGTTAGGCAACATCTCAACAACATAACATATGTCATTTTTATATATATTATATTGTTGTGCATTCTTCCTAACTACTGTATATTTAAGGCTATATCTCCGAAACTTCTGAATATATTTTAATGAAATAAAGCTCAAATTGAAGAGCTGTACCCTCTTCATATTCTGACTGCAAGCAGCGCCCCCTACAGTAGAAGAAAAGTTATCTTGTGCATATCATGTTTGGTACTGTTTTATTCATTTTACACTATATAAACGATTTTATTCCACGATATGTCTCATTGCTTCATAACAATATGGCTGACCAATGACAACCGAGGAATAAGTACATGTACCGTTCAGAACTACATACAGCGCATTCGCTAATTGGCGCACTTTCTTAATTTTTTTAAAAACAAATAAAATTTTTATACTATGGGTTTGAATTTTGCATCACCCTGTATATGTTTTCCATACAACAACCAAATATACTACCTAAGAATTGCAAACATGATAAAATGGTAAGAAAATCTACACATTATAACAAAAAATTTTAAAAAATGAAGATAGTACCTGTTGTTATACATGAAGCAATATAACCCTTGCAGAATTGATGAGACCACGTGACACTCATCCTAAGTAGAAAAAGTAGGTCTTCAAACACGAATTTCTTCACTTTTTCTTCTAAACTCAACTAATTGGTATATATATGTTGTTAGGCAACATCTCAACAATATAACATATGTCATTTTTATATATATTATATTGTTGTGCATTCTTCCTAACTACTGTATATTTAAGGCTATATCTCCGAAACTTCTGAATATATTTTAATGAAATAAAGCTCAAATTGAAGAGCTGTACCCTCTTCATATTCTGACTGCAAGCAGCGCCCCCTACTGTAGAAGAAAAGTTATCTTGTGCATATCATGTTTGGTACTGTTTTATTCATTTTACACTATATAAACGATTTCATTCCATGATATGTCTCATTGCCTCTTAACAATATGGCTGACCAATGACAACCGAGGAACAAGGACATGTACCGTTCAGAACTACATACAGCGCATTCGCTAATTGGCGCACTTTCTTCATTTTTTGAAAAACAAATAAAATTTTTATACTATGGGTTTGAATTTTGCATCACCCTGTATATGTTTTCCATACAAGAACCAAATATACTACCTAAGAATTGCAAACATGATAAAATGGTAAGAAAATCTACACATTGCAACAAATAATTTTAAAAAATGAAGATAGTACCTGTTGTTATACATGAAGCAATATAACCCTTGCAGAATTGATGAGACCACGTGACACTCATCCTAAGTAGAAAAAGTATGTCTTCAAACACGAATTTCTTCACTTTTCTTCTAAACTCAACTAATTGGTATATATATGTTGTTAGGCAACATCTCAACAACATAACATATGTCATTTTTATATATATTATATTGTTGTGCATTCTTCCTAACTACTGTATATTTAAGGCTATATCTCCGAAACTTCTGAATATATTTTAATGAAATAAAGCTCAAATTGAAGAGCTGTACCCTCTTCATATTCTGACTGCAAGCAGCGCCCCCTACAGTAGAAGAAAAGTTATCTTGTGCATATCATGTTTGGTACTGTTTTATTCATTTTACACTATATAAACGATTTTATTCCATGATATGTCTCATTGCCTCTTAACAATATGGCTGACCAATGACAACCGAGGAACAAGGACATGTACCGTTCAGAACTACATACAGCGCATTCGCTAATTGGCGCACTTTCTTCATTTTTTGAAAAACAAATAAAATTTTTATACTATGGGTTTGAATTTTGCATCACCCTGTATATGTTTTCCATACAACAACCAAATATACTACCTAAGAATTGCAAACATGATAAAATGGTAAGAAAATCTACACATTATAACAAAAAATTTTAAAAAATGAAGAAAGTACCTGTTGTTATACATGAAGCAATATAACCCTTGCAGAATTGATGAGACCACGTGACACTCATCCTAAGTAGAAAAAGTATGTCTTCAAACACGAATTTCTTCACTTTTCTTCTAAACTCAACTAATTGGTATATATATGTTGTCAGGCAACATTTCAAAAATATAACATATGTCATTTTTTTATATATTATATTGTTGTGCATTCTTCCTAACTACTGTATATTTAAGGCTATATCTCTGAAACTTCTGAATATATTTTAATGAAATAAAGCTCAAATTGAAGAGCTGTACCCTCTTCATATTCCGACTGCAAGCAGCGCCCCCTACTGTAGAAGGAAAGTTATCTTGTGCATATCATGTTTGGTACTGTTTTATTCATTTTACACTATATAAACGATTTCATTCCATGATATGTCTCATTGCCTCTTAACAATATGGCTGACCAATGACAACCGAGGAACAAGGACATGTACCGTTCAGAACTACATACAGCGCATTCGCTAATTGGCGCACTTTCTTCATTTTTTGAAAAACAAATAAAATTTTTAAACTATGGGTATGAATTTTGCATCACCCTGTATATGTTTTCAATACAAGAACCAAATATACTACCTAAGAATTACAAACATGATAAAATGGTAAGAAAATCTACACATTGCAACAAATAATTTTAAAAAATGAAGATAGTACCTGTTGTTATACATGAAGCAATATAACCCTTGCAGAATTCATGAGACCACGTGACACTCATCCTAAGTAGAAAAAGTATGTCTTCAAACACGAATTTCTTCACTTTTCTTCTAAACTCAACTAATTGGTATATATATGTTGTTAGGCAACATCTCAACAATATAACATATGTCATTTTTATATATATTATATTGTTGTGCATTGTTCCTAACTACTGTATATTTAAGGCTATATCTCCGAAACTTCTGAATATATTTTAATGAAATAAAGCTCAAATTGAAGAGCTGTACCCTCTTCATATTCTGACTGCAAGCAGCGCCCCCTACAGTAGAAGAAAAGTTATCTTGTGCATATCATGTTTGGTACTGTTTTATTCATTTTACACTATATAAACGATTTTATTCCACGATATGTCTCATTGCTTCATAACAATATGGCTGACCAATGACAACCGAGGAATAAGTACATGTACCGTTCAGAACTACATACAGCGCATTCGCTAATTGGCGCACTTTCTTCATTTTTTGAAAAACAAATAAAATTTTTATACTATGGGTTTGAATTTTGCATCACCCTGTATATGTTTTCCATACAACAACCAAATATACTACCTAAGAATTGCAAACATGATAAAATGGTAAGAAAATCTACACATTATAACAAAAAATTTTAAAAAATGAAGATAGTACCTGTTGTTATACATGAAGCAATATAACCCTTGCAGAATTGATGAGACCACGTGACACTCATCCTAAGTAGAAAAAGTATGTCTTCAAACAAGAATTTCTTCACTTTTTCTTCTAAACTCAACTAATTGGTATATATATGTTGTTAGGCAACATCTCAACAATATAACATATGTCATTTTTATATATATTATATTGTTGTGCATTCTTCCTAACTACTGTATATTTAAGGCTATATCTCCGAAACTTCTGAATATATTTTAATGAAATAAAGCTCAAATTGAAGAGCTGTACCCTCTTCATATTCTGCCTGCAAGCAGCGCCCCCTACTGTAGAAGAAAAGTTATCTTGTGCATATCATGTTTGGTACTGTTTTATTCATTTTACACTATATAAACGATTTCATTCCATGATATGTCTCATTGCCTCTTAACAATATGGCTGACCAATGACAACCGAGGAACAAGGACATGTACCGTTCAGAACTACATACAGCGCATTCGCTAATTGGCGCACTTTCTTCATTTTTTGAAAAACAAATAAAATTTTTATACTATGGGTTTGAATTTTGCATCACCCTGTATATGTTTTCCATACAAGAACCAAATATACTACCTAAGAATTGCAAACATGATAAAATGGTAAGAAAATCTACACATTGCAACAAATAATTTTAAAAAATGAAGATAGTACCTGTTGTTATACATGAAGCAATATAACCCTTGCAGAATTGATGAGACCACGTGACACTCATCCTAAGTAGAAAAAGTATGTCTTCAAACACGAATTTCTTCACTTTTCTTCTAAACTCAACTAATTGGTATATATATGTTGTCAGGCAACATTTCAACAATATAACATATGTCATTTTTTTATATATTATATTGTTGTGCATTCTTCCTAACTACTGTATATTTAAGGCTATATCTCTGAAACTTCTGAATATATTTTAATGAAATAAAGCTCAAATTGAAGAGCTGTACCCTCTTCATATTCCGACTGCAAGGAGCGCCCCCTACTGTAGAAGGAAAGTTATCTTGTGCATATCATGTTTGGTACTGTTTTATTCATTTTACACTATATAAACGATTTCATTCCATGATATGTCTCATTGCCTCTTAACAATATGGCTGACCAATGACAACCGAGGAACAAGGACATGTACCGTTCAGAACTACATACAGCGCATTCGCTAATTGGCGCACTTTCTTCATTTTTTGAAAAACAAATAAAATTTTTAAACTATGGGTATGAATTTTGCATCACCCTGTATATGTTTTCAATACAAGAACCAAATATACTACCTAAGAATTACAAACATGATAAAATGGTAAGAAAATCTACACATTGCAACAAATAATTTTAAAAAATGAAGATAGTACCTGTTGTTATACATGAAGCAATATAACCCTTGCAGAATTCATGAGACCACGTGACACTCATCCTAAGTAGAAAAAGTATGTCTTCAAACACGAATTTCTTCACTTTTCTTCTAAACTCAACTAATTGGTATATATATGTTGTTAGGCAACATCTCAACAATATAACATATGTCATTTTTATATATATTATATTGTTGTGCATTGTTCCTAACTACTGTATATTTAAGGCTATATCTCCGAAACTTCTGAATATATTTTAATGAAATAAAGCTCAAATTGAAGAGCTGTACCCTCTTCATATTCTGACTGCAAGCAGCGCCCCCTACAGTAGAAGAAAAGTTATCTTGTGCATATCATGTTTGGTACTGTTTTATTCATTTTACACTATATAAACGATTTTATTCCACGATATGTCTCATTGCTTCATAACAATATGGCTGACCAATGACAACCGAGGAATAAGTACATGTACCGTTCAGAACTACATACAGCGCATTCGCTAATTGGCGCACTTTCTTCATTTTTTGAAAAACAAATAAAATTTTTATACTATGGGTTTGAATTTTGCATCACCCTGTATATGTTTTCCATACAACAACCAAATATACTACCTAAGAATTGCAAACATGATAAAATGGTAAGAAAATCTACACATTATAACAAAAAATTTTAAAAAATGAAGATAGTACCTGTTGTTATACATGAAGCAATATAACCCTTGCAGAATTGATGAGACCACGTGACACTCATCCTAAGTAGAAAAAGTATGTCTTCAAACAAGAATTTCTTCACTTTTTCTTCTAAACTCAACTAATTGGTATATATATGTTGTTAGGCAACATCTCAACAATATAACATATGTCATTTTTATATATATTATATTGTTGTGCATTCTTCCTAACTACTGTATATTTAAGGCTATATCTCCGAAACTTCTGAATATATTTTAATGAAATAAAGCTCAAATTGAAGAGCTGTACCCTCTTCATATTCTGACTGCAAGCAGCGCCCCCTACTGTAGAAGAAAAGTTATCTTGTGCATATCATGTTTGGTACTGTTTTATTCATTTTACACTATATAAACGATTTCATTCCATGATATGTCTCATTGCCTCTTAACAATATGGCTGACCAATGACAACCGAGGAACAAGGACATGTACCGTTCAGAACTACATACAGCGCATTCGCTAATTGGCGCACTTTCTTCATTTTTTGAAAAACAAATAAAATTTTTATACTATGTGTTTGAATTTTGCATCACCCTGTATATGTTTTCCATACAAGAACCAAATATACTACCTAAGAATTGCAAACATGATAAAATGGTAAGAAAATCTACACATTGCAACAAATAATTTTAAAAAATGAAGATAGTACCTGTTGTTATACATGAAGCAATATAACCCTTGCAGAATTGATGAGACCACGTGACACTCATCCTAAGTAGAAAAAGTATGTCTTCAAACACGAATTTCTTCACTTTTCTTCTAAACTCAACTAATTGGTATATATATGTTGTTAGGCAACATCTCAACAACATAACATATGTCATTTTTATATATATTATATTGTTGTGCATTCTTCCTAACTACTGTATATTTAAGGCTATATCTCCGAAACTTCTGAATATATTTTAATGAAATAAAGCTCAAATTGAAGAGCTGTACCCTCTTCATATTCTGACTGCAAGCAGCGCCCCCTACAGTAGAAGAAAAGTTATCTTGTGCATATCATGTTTGGTACTGTTTTATTCATTTTACACTATATAAACGATTTTATTCCATGATATGTCTCATTGCCTCTTAACAATATGGCTGACCAATGACAACCGAGGAACAAGGACATGTACCGTTCAGAACTACATACAGCGCATTCGCTAATTGGCGCACTTTCTTCATTTTTTGAAAAACAAATAAAATTTTTATACTATGTGTTTGAATTTTGCATCACCCTGTATATGTTTTCCATACAACAACCAAATATACTACCTAAGAATTGCAAACATGATAAAATGGTAAGAAAATCTACACATTATAAGAAAAAATTTTAAAAAATGAAGATAGTACCTGTTGTTATACATGAAGCAATATAACCCTTGCAGAATTGATGAGACCACGTGACACTCATCCTAAGTAGAAAAAGTATGTCTTCAAACACGAATTTCTTCACTTTTCTTCTAAACTCAACTAATTGGTATATATATGTTGTCAGGCAACATTTCAACAATATAACATATGTCATTTTTTTATATATTATATTGTTGTGCATTCTTCCTAACTACTGTATATTTAAGGCTATATCTCTGAAACTTCTGAATATATTTTAATGAAATAAAGCTCAAATTGAAGAGCTGTACCCTCTTCATATTCTGACTGCAAGCAGCGCCCCCTACTGTAGAAGGAAAATTATCTTGTGCATATCATGTTTGGTACTGTTTTATTCATTTTACACTATATAAACGATTTCATTCCATGATATGTCTCATTGCCTCTTAACAATATGGCTGACCAATGACAACCGAGGAACAAGGACATGTACCGTTCAGAACTACATACAGCGCATTCGCTAATTGGCGCACTTTCTTCATTTTTTGAAAAACAAATAAAATTTTTATACTATGGGTTTGAATTTTGCATCACCCTGTATATGTTTTCCATACAACAACCAAATATACTACCTAAGAATTGCAAACATGATAAAATGGTAAGAAAATCTACACATTGCAACAAATAATTTTAAAAAATGAAGATAGTACCTGTTGTTATACATGAAGCAATATAACCCTTGCAGAATTGATGAGACCACGTGACACTCATCCTAAGTAGAAAAAGTATGTCTTCAAACACGAATTTCTTCACTTTTCTTCTAAACTCAACTAATTGGTATATATATGTTGTTAGGCAACATCTCAACAACATAACATATGTCATTTTTATATATATTATATTGTTGTGCATTCTTCCTAACTACTGTATATTTAAGGCTATATCTCCGAAACTTCTGAATATATTTTAATGAAATAAAGCTCAAATTGAAGAGCTGTACCCTCTTCATATTCTGACTGCAAGCAGCGCCCCCTACAGTAGAAGAAAAGTTATCTTGTGCATATCATGTTTGGTACTGTTTTATTCATTTTACACTATATAAACGATTTTATTCCATGATATGTCTCATTGCCTCTTAACAATATGGCTGACCAATGACAACCGAGGAACAAGGACATGTACCGTTCAGAACTACATACAGCGCATTCGCTAATTGGCGCACTTTCTTCATTTTTTGAAAAACAAATAAAATTTTTATACTATGTGTTTGAATTTTGCATCACCCTGTATATGTTTTCCATACAACAACCAAATATACTACCTAAGAATTGCAAACATGATAAAATGGTAAGAAAATCTACACATTATAACAAAAAATTTTAAAAAATGAAGATAGTACCTGTTGTTATACATGAAGCAATATAACCCTTGCAGAATTGATGAGACCACGTGACACTCATCCTAAGTAGAAAAAGTATGTCTTCAAACACGAATTTCTTCACTTTTCTTCTAAACTCAACTAATTGGTATATATATGTTGTCAGGCAACATTTCAACAATATAACATATGTCATTTTTTTATATATTATATTGTTGTGCATTCTTCCTAACTACTGTATATTTAAGGCTATATCTCTGAAACTTCTGAATATATTTTAATGAAATAAAGCTCAAATTGAAGAGCTGTACCCTCTTCATATTCCGACTGCAAGCAGCGCCCCCTACTGTAGAAGGAAAGTTATCTTGTGCATATCATGTTTGGTACTGTTTTATTCATTTTACACTATATAAACGATTTCATTCCATGATATGTCTCATTGCCTCTTAACAATATGGCTGACCAATGACAACCGAGGAACAAGGACATGTACCGTTCAGAACTACATACAGCGCATTCGCTAATTGGCGCACTTTCTTCATTTTTTGAAAAACAAATAAAATTTTTAAACTATGGGTATGAATTTTGCATCACCCTGTATATGTTTTCAATACAAGAACCAAATATACTACCTAAGAATTACAAACATGATAAAATGGTAAGAAAATCTACACATTGCAACAAATAATTTTAAAAAATGAAGATAGTACCTGTTGTTATACATGAAGCAATATAACCCTTGCAGAATTCATGAGACCACGTGACACTCATCCTAAGTAGAAAAAGTATGTCTTCAAACACGAATTTCTTCACTTTTCTTCTAAACTCAACTAATTGGTATATATATGTTGTTAGGCAACATCTCAACAATATAACATATGTCATTTTTATATATATTATATTGTTGTGCATTGTTCCTAACTACTGTATATTTAAGGCTATATCTCCGAAACTTCTGAATATATTTTAATGAAATAAAGCTCAAATTGAAGAGCTGTACCCTCTTCATATTCTGACTGCAAGCAGCGCCCCCTACAGTAGAAGAAAAGTTATCTTGTGCATATCATGTTTGGTACTGTTTTATTCATTTTACACTATATAAACGATTTTATTCCACGATATGTCTCATTGCTTCATAACAATATGGCTGACCAATGACAACCGAGGAATAAGTACATGTACCGTTCAGAACTACATACAGCGCATTCGCTAATTGGCGCACTTTCTTCATTTTTTTAAAAACAAATAAAATTTTTATACTATGGGTTTGAATTTTGCATCACCCTGTATATGTTTTCCATACAACAACCAAATATACTACCTAAGAATTGCAAACATGATAAAATGGTAAGAAAATCTACACATTATAACAAAAAATTTTAAAAAATGAAGATAGTACCTGTTGTTATACATGAAGCAATATAACCCTTGCAGAATTGATGAGACCACGTGACACTCATCCTAAGTAGAAAAAGTATGTCTTCAAACAAGAATTTCTTCACTTTTTCTTCTAAACTCAACTAATTGGTATATATATGTTGTTAGGCAACATCTCAACAATATAACATATGTCATTTTTATATATATTATATTGTTGTGCATTCTTCCTAACTACTGTATATTTAAGGCTATATCTCCGAAACTTCTGAATATATTTTAATGAAATAAAGCTCAAATTGAAGAGCTGTACCCTCTTCATATTCTGACTGCAAGCAGCGCCCCCTACTGTAGAAGAAAAGTTATCTTGTGCATATCATGTTTGGTACTGTTTTATTCATTTTACACTATATAAACGATTTCATTCCATGATATGTCTCATTGCCTCTTAACAATATGGCTGACCAATGACAACCGAGGAACAAGGACATGTACCGTTCAGAACTACATACAGCGCATTCGCTAATTGGCGCACTTTCTTCATTTTTTGAAAAACAAATAAAATTTTTATACTATGGGTTTGAATTTTGCATCACCCTGTATATGTTTTCCATACAAGAACCAAATATACTACCTAAGAATTGCAAACATGATAAAATGGTAAGAAAATCTACACATTGCAACAAATAATTTTAAAAAATGAAGATAGTACCTGTTGTTATACATGAAGCAATATAACCCTTGCAGAATTGATGAGACCACGTGACACTCATCCTAAGTAGAAAAAGTATGTCTTCAAACACGAATTTCTTCACTTTTCTTCTAAACTCAACTAATTGGTATATATATGTTGTCAGGCAACATTTCAACAATATAACATATGTCATTTTTTTATATATTATATTGTTGTGCATTCTTCCTAACTACTGTATATTTAAGGCTATATCTCTGAAACTTCTGAATATATTTTAATGAAATAAAGCTCAAATTGAAGAGCTGTACCCTCTTCATATTCCGACTGCAAGCAGCGCCCCCTACTGTAGAAGGAAAGTTATCTTGTGCATATCATGTTTGGTACTGTTTTATTCATTTTACACTATATAAACGATTTCATTCCATGATATGTCTCATTGCCTCTTAACAATATGGCTGACCAATGACAACCGAGGAACAAGGACATGTACCGTTCAGAACTACATACAGCGCATTCGCTAATTGGCGCACTTTCTTCATTTTTTGAAAACAAATAAAATTTTTAAACTATGGGTATGAATTTTGCATCACCCTGTATATGTTTTCAATACAAGAACCAAATATACTACCTAAGAATTACAAACATGATAAAATGGTAAGAAAATCTACACATTGCAACAAATAATTTTAAAAAATGAAGATAGTACCTGTTGTTATACATGAAGCAATATAACCCTTGCAGAATTCATGAGACCACGTGACACTCATCCTAAGTAGAAAAAGTATGTCTTCAAACACGAATTTCTTCACTTTTCTTCTAAACTCAACTAATTGGTATATATATGTTGTTAGGCAACATCTCAACAATATAACATATGTCATTTTTATATATATTATATTGTTGTGCATTGTTCCTAACTACTGTATATTTAAGGCTATATCTCCGAAACTTCTGAATATATTTTAATGAAATAAAGCTCAAATTGAAGAGCTGTACCCTCTTCATATTCTGACTGCAAGCAGCGCCCCCTACAGTAGAAGAAAAGTTATCTTGTGCATATCATGTTTGGTACTGTTTTATTCATTTTACACTATATAAACGATTTTATTCCACGATATGTCTCATTGCTTCATAACAATATGGCTGACCAATGACAACCGAGGAATAAGTACATGTACCGTTCAGAACTACATACAGCGCATTCGCTAATTGGCGCACTTTCTTCATTTTTTTAAAAACAAATAAAATTTTTATACTATGGGTTTGAATTTTGCATCACCCTGTATATGTTTTCCATACAACAACCAAATATACTACCTAAGAATTGCAAACATGATAAAATGGTAAGAAAATCTACACATTGCAACAAATAATTTTAAAAAATGAAGATAGTACCTGTTGTTATACATGAAGCAATATAACCCTTGCAGAATTGATAAGACCACGTGACACTCATCCTAAGTAGAAAAAGTATGTCTTCAAACACGAATTTCTTCACTTTTCTTCTAAACTCAACTAATTGGTATATATATGTTGTTAGGCAACATCTCAACAATATAACATATGTCATTTTTATATATATTATATTGTTGTGCATTCTTCCTAACTACTTTATATATTTGAGGCTATATCTCCGAAACTTCTGAATATATTTTAATGAAATAAAGCTTAAATTGAAGAGCTGTACCCTCTTCATATTCTGACTGCAAGCAGCGCCTCCTACAGTAGAAGAAAAGTTATCTTGTGCATATCATGTTTGGTACTGTTTTATTCATTTTACACTATATAAACGATTTTATTCCACGATATGTCTCATTGCTTCATAACAATATGGCTGACCAATGACAACCGAGGAATAAGTACATGTACCGTTCAGAACTACATACAGCGCATTCGCTAATTGGCGCACTTTCTTCATTTTTTGAAAAACAAATAAAATTTTTATACTATGGGTTTGAATTTTGCATCACCCTGTATATGTTTTCCATACAACAACCAAATATACTACCTAAGAATTGCAAACATGATAAAATGGTAAGAAAATCTACACATTATAACAAAAAATTTTAAAAAATGAAGATAGTACCTGTTGTTATACATGAAGCAATATAACCCTTGCAGAATTGATGAGACCACGTGACACTCATCCTAAGTAGAAAAAGTATGTCTTCAAACACGAATTTCTTCACTTTTTCTTCTAAACTCAACTAATTGGTATATATATGTTGTTACGCAACATCTCAACAATATAACATATGTCATTTTTATATATATTATATTGTTGTGCATTCTTCCTAACTACTGTATATTTAAGGCTATATCTCCGAAACTTCTGAATATATTTTAATGAAATAAAGCTCAAATTGAAGAGCTGTACCCTCTTCATATTCTGACTGCAAGCAGCGCCCCCTACAGTAGAAGAAAAGTTATCTTGTGCATATCATGTTTGGTACTGTTTTATTCATTTTACACTATATAAACGATTTTATTCCATGATATGTCTCATTGCCTCTTAACAATATGGCTGACCAATGACAACCGAGGAACAAGGACATGTACCGTTCAGAACTTCATACAGCGCATTCGCTAATTGGCGCACTTTCTTCATTTTTTGAAAAACAAATAAAATTTTTATACTATGGGTTTGAATTTTGCATCACCCTGTATATGTTTTCCATACAACAACCAAATATACTACCTAAGAATTGCAAACATGATAAAATGGTAAGAAAATCTACACATTATAACAAAAAATTTTAAAAAATGAAGATAGTACCTGTTGTTATACATGAAGCAATATAACCCTTGCAGAATTGATGAGACCACGTGACACTCATCCTAAGTAGAAAAAGTATGTCTTCAAACACGAATTTCTTCACTTTTCTTCTAAACTCAACTAATTGGTATATATATGTTGTCAGGCAACATTTCAACAATATAACATATGTCATTTTTTTATATATTATATTGTTGTGCATTCTTCCTAACTACTGTATATTTAAGGCTATATCTCTGAAACTTCTGAATATATTTTAATGAAATAAAGCTCAAATTGAAGAGCTGTACCCTCTTCATATTCTGACTGCAAGCCGCGCCCCCTACTGTAGAAGGAAAGTTATCTTGTGCATATCATGTTTGGTACTGTTTTATTCATTTTACACTATATAAACGATTTCATTCCATGATATGTCTCATTGCCTCTTAACAATATGGCTGACCAATGACAACCGAGGAACAAGGACATGTACCGTTCAGAACTACATACAGCGCATTCGCTAATTGGCGCACTTTCTTCATTTTTTGAAAAACAAATAAAATTTTTAAACTATGGGTATGAATTTTGCATCACCCTGTATATGTTTTCCATACAAGAACCAAATATACTACCTAAGAATTACAAACATGATAAAATGGTAAGAAAATCTACACATTGCAACAAATAATTTTAAAAAATGAAGATAGTACCTGTTGTTATACATGAAGCAATATAACCCTTGCAGAATTGATGAGACCACGTGACACTCATCCTAAGTAGAAAAAGTATGTCTTCAAACACGAATTTCTTCACTTTTCTTCTAAACTCAACTAATTGGTATATATATGTTGTTAGGCAACATCTGAACAATATAACATATGTCATTTTTATATATATTATATTGTTGTGCATTCTTCCTAACTACTGTATATTTAAGGCTATATCTCCGAAACTTCTGAATATATTTTAATGAAATAAAGCTCAAATTGAAGAGCTGTACCCTCTTCATATTCTGACTGCAAGCAGCGCCCCCTACAGTAGAAGAAAAGTTATCTTGTGCATATCATGTTTGGTACTGTTTTATTCATTTTACACTATATAAACGATTTTATTCCACGATATGTCTCATTGCTTCATAACAATATGGCTGACCAATGACAACCGAGGAATAAGTACATGTACCGTTCAGAACTACATACAGCGCATTCGCTAATTGGCGCACTTTCTTCATTTTTTGAAAAACAAATAAAATTTTTATACTATGGGTTTGAATTTTGCATCACCCTGTATATGTTTTCCATACAACAACCAAATATACTACCTAAGAATTGCAAACATGATAAAATGGTAAGAAAATCTACACATTATAACAAAAAATTTTAAAAAATGAAGATAGTACCTGTTGTTATACATGAAGCAATATAACCCTTGCAGAATTGATGAGACCACGTGACACTCATCCTAAGTAGAAAAAGTATGTCTTCAAACACGAATTTCTTCACTTTTCTTCTAAACTCAACTAATTGGTATATATATGTTGTTAGGCAACATCTCAACAATATAACATATGTCATTTTTATATATATTATATTGTTGTGCATTCTTCCTAACTACTGTATATTTAAGGCTATATCTCCGAAACTTCTGAATATATTTTAATGAAATAAAGCTCAAATTGAAGAGCTGTACCCTCTTCATATTCTGACTGCAAGCAGCGCCCCCTACAGTAGAAGAAAAGTTATCTTGTGCATATCATGTTTGGTACTGTTTTATTCATTTTACACTATATAAACGATTTTATTCCACGATATGTCTCATTGCTTCATAACAATATGGCTGACCAATGACAACCGAGGAATAAGTACATGTACCGTTCAGAACTACATACAGCGCATTCGCTAATTGGCGCACTTTCTTCATTTTTTGAAAAACAAATAAAATTTTTATACTATGGGTTTGAATTTTGCATCACCCTGTATATGTTTTCCATACAACAACCAAATATACTACCTAAGAATTGCAAACATGATAAAATGGTAAGAAAATCTACACATTGCAACAAATAATTTTAAAAAATGAAGATAGTACCTGTTGTTATACATGAAGCAATATAACCCTTGCAGAATTGATGAGACCACGTGACACTCATCCTAAGTAGAAAAAGTATGTCTTCAAACACGAATTTCTTCACTTTTCTTCTAAACTCAACTAATTGGTATATATATGTTGTTAGGCAACATCTCAACAATATAACATATGTCATTTTTATATATATTATATTGTTGTGCATTCTTCCTAACTACTTTATATATTTGAGGCTATATCTCCGAAACTTCTGAATATATTTTAATGAAATAAAGCTCAAATTGAAGAGCTGTACCCTCTTCATATTCTGACTGCAAGCAGCGCCCCCTACTGTAGAAGGAAAGTTATCTTGTGCATATCATGTTTGGTACTGTTTTATTCATTTTACACTATATAAACGATTTCATTCCATGATATGTCTCATTGCCTCTTAACAATGTGGCTGACCAATGACAACCGAGGAACAAGGACATGTACCGTTCAGAACTACATACAGCGCATTCGCTAATTGGCGCACTTTCTTCATTTTTTGAAAAACAAATAAAATTTTTATACTATGGGTTTGAATTTTGCATCACCCTGTATATGTTTTCCATACAACAACCAAATATACTACCTAAGAATTGCAAACATGATAAAATGGTAAGAAAATCTACACATTATAACAAAAAATTTTAAAAACTGAAGATAGTACCTGTTGTTATACATGAAGCAATATAACCCTTGCAGAATTGATGAGACCACGTGACACTCATCCTAAGTAGAAAAAGTATGTCTTCAAACACGAATTTCTTCACTTTTCTTCTAAACTCAACTAATTGGTATATATATGTTGTCAGGCAACATTTCAACAATATAACATATGTCATTTTTTTATATATTATATTGTTGTGCATTCTTCCTAACTACTGTATATTTAAGGCTATATCTCTGAAACTTCTGAATATATTTTAATGAAATAAAGCTCAAATTGAAGAGCTGTACCCTCTTCATATTCTGACTGCAAGCAGCGCCCCCTACTGTAGAAGGAAAGTTATCTTGTGCATATCATGTTTGGTACTGTTTTATTCATTTTACACTATATAAACGATTTCATTCCATGATATGTCTCATTGCCTCTTAACAATATGGCTGACCAATGACAACCGAGGAACAAGGACATGTACCGTTCAGAACTACATACAGCGCATTCGCTAATTGGCGCACTTTCTTCATTTTTTGAAAAACAAATAAAATTTTTAAACTATGGGTATGAATTTTGCATCACCCTGTATATGTTTTCCATACAAGAACCAAATATACTACCTAAGAATTACAAACATGATAAAATGGTAAGAAAATCTACACATTGCAACAAATAATTTTAAAAAATGAAGATAGTACCTGTTGTTATACATGAAGCAATATAACCCTTGCAGAATTGATGAGACCACGTGACACTCATCCTAAGTAGAAAAAGTATGTCTTCAAACACGAATTTCTTCACTTTTCTTCTAAACTCAACTAATTGGTATGTATATGTTGTTAGGCAACATCTCAACAATATAACATATGTCATTTTTATATATATTATATTGTTGTGCATTCTTCCTAACTACTGTATATTTAAGGCTATATCTCCGAAACTTCTGAATATATTTTAATGAAATAAAGCTTAAATTGAAGAGCTGTACCCTCTTCATATTCTGACTGCAAGCAGCGCCTCCTACAGTAGAAGAAAAGTTATCTTGTGCATATCATGTTTGGTACTGTTTTATTCATTTTACACTATATAAACGATTTTATTCCACGATATGTCTCATTGCTTCATAACAATATGGCTGACCAATGACAACCGAGGAATAAGTACATGTACCGTTCAGAACTACATACAGCGCATTCGCTAATTGGCGCACTTTTTTCATTTTTTGAAAAACAAATAAAATTTTTATACTATGGGTTTGAATTTTGCATCACCCTGTATATGTTTTCCATACAACAACCAAATATACTACCTAAGAATTGCAAACATGATAAAATGGTAAGAAAATCTACACATTATAACAAAAAATTTTAAAAAATGAAGATAGTACCTGTTGTTATACATGAAGCAATATAACCCTTGCAGAATTGATGAGACCACGTGACACTCATCCTAAGTAGAAAAAGTATGTCTTCAAACACGAATTTCTTCACTTTTTCTTCTAAACTCAACTAATTGGTATATATATGTTGTTACGCAACATCTCAACAATATAACATATGTCATTTTTATATATATTATATTGTTGTGCATTCTTCCTAACTACTGTATATTTAAGGCTATATCTCCGAAACTTCTGAATATATTTTAATGAAATAAAGCTCAAATTGAAGAGCTGTACCCTCTTCATATTCTGACTGCAAGCAGCGCCCCCTACAGTAGAAGAAAAGTTATCTTGTGCATATCATGTTTGGTACTGTTTTATTCATTTTACACTATATAAACGATTTTATTCCATGATATGTCTCATTGCCTCTTAACAATATGGCTGACCAATGACAACCGAGGAACAAGGACATGTACCGTTCAGAACTTCATACAGCGCATTCGCTAATTGGCGCACTTTCTTCATTTTTTGAAAAACAAATAAAATTTTTATACTATGGGTTTGAATTTTGCATCACCCTGTATATGTTTTCCATACAACAACCAAATATACTACCTAAGAATTGCAAACATGATAAAATGGTAAGAAAATCTACACATTGCAACAAATAATTTTAAAAAATGAAGATAGTACCTGTTGTTATACATGAAGCAATATAACCCTTGCAGAATTGATGAGACCACGTGACACTCATCCTAAGTAGAAAAAGTATGTCTTCAAACACGAATTTCTTCACTTTTCTTCTAAACTCAACTAATTGGTATATATATGTTGTTAGGCAACATCTCAACAATATAACATATGTCATTTTTATATATATTATATTGTTGTGCATTCTTCCTAACTACTTTATATATTTGAGGCTATATCTCCGAAACTTCTGAATATATTTTAATGAAATAAAGCTCAAATTGAAGAGCTGTACCCTCTTCATATTCTGACTGCAAGCAGCGCCCCCTACTGTAGAAGGAAAGTTATCTTGTGCATATCATGTTTGGTACTGTTTTATTCATTTTACACTATATAAACGATTTCATTCCATGATATGTCTCATTGCCTCTTAACAATGTGGCTGACCAATGACAACCGAGGAACAAGGACATGTACCGTTCAGAACTACATACAGCGCATTCGCTAATTGGCGCACTTTCTTCATTTTTTGAAAAACAAATAAAATTTTTATACTATGGGTTTGAATTTTGCATCACCCTGTATATGTTTTCCATACAACAACCAAATATACTACCTAAGAATTGCAAACATGATAAAATGGTAAGAAAATCTACACATTATAACAAAAAATTTTAAAAACTGAAGATAGTACCTGTTGTTATACATGAAGCAATATAACCCTTGCAGAATTGATGAGACCACGTGACACTCATCCTAAGTAGAAAAAGTATGTCTTCAAACACGAATTTCTTCACTTTTCTTCTAAACTCAACTAATTGGTATATATATGTTGTCAGGCAACATTTCAACAATATAACATATGTCATTTTTTTATATATTATATTGTTGTGCATTCTTCCTAACTACTGTATATTTAAGGCTATATCTCTGAAACTTCTGAATATATTTTAATGAAATAAAGCTCAAATTGAAGAGCTGTACCCTCTTCATATTCTGACTGCAAGCAGCGCCCCCTACTGTAGAAGGAAAGTTATCTTGTGCATATCATGTTTGGTACTGTTTTATTCATTTTACACTATATAAACGATTTCATTCCATGATATGTCTCATTGCCTCTTAACAATATGGCTGACCAATGACAACCGAGGAACAAGGACATGTACCGTTCAGAACTACATACAGCGCATTCGCTAATTGGCGCACTTTCTTCATTTTTTGAAAAACAAATAAAATTTTTAAACTATGGGTATGAATTTTGCATCACCCTGTATATGTTTTCCATACAAGAACCAAATATACTACCTAAGAATTACAAACATGATAAAATGGTAAGAAAATCTACACATTGCAACAAATAATTTTAAAAAATGAAGATAGTACCTGTTGTTATACATGAAGCAATATAACCCTTGCAGAATTGATGAGACCACGTGACACTCATCCTAAGTAGAAAAAGTATGTCTTCAAACACGAATTTCTTCACTTTTCTTCTAAACTCAACTAATTGGTATGTATATGTTGTTAGGCAACATCTCAACAATATAACATATGTCATTTTTATATATATTATATTGTTGTGCATTCTTCCTAACTACTGTATATTTAAGGCTATATCTCCGAAACTTCTGAATATATTTTAATGAAATAAAGCTTAAATTGAAGAGCTGTACCCTCTTCATATTCTGACTGCAAGCAGCGCCTCCTACAGTAGAAGAAAAGTTATCTTGTGCATATCATGTTTGGTACTGTTTTATTCATTTTACACTATATAAACGATTTTATTCCACGATATGTCTCATTGCTTCATAACAATATGGCTGACCAATGACAACCGAGGAATAAGTACATGTACCGTTCAGAACTACATACAGCGCATTCGCTAATTGGCGCACTTTCTTCATTTTTTGAAAAACAAATAAAATTTTTATACTATGGGTTTGAATTTTGCATCACCCTGTATATGTTTTCCATACAACAACCAAATATACTACCTAAGAATTGCAAACATGATAAAATGGTAAGAAAATCTACACATTATAACAAAAAATTTTAAAAAATGAAGATAGTACCTGTTGTTATACATGAAGCAATATAACCCTTGCAGAATTGATGAGACCACGTGACACTCATCCTAAGTAGAAAAAGTATGTCTTCAAACACGAATTTCTTCACTTTTTCTTCTAAACTCAACTAATTGGTATATATATGTTGTTACGCAACATCTCAACAATATAACATATGTCATTTTTATATATATTATATTGTTGTGCATTCTTCCTAACTACTGTATATTTAAGGCTATATCTCCGAAACTTCTGAATATATTTTAATGAAATAAAGCTCAAATTGAAGAGCTGTACCCTCTTCATATTCTGACTGCAAGCAGCACCCCCTACTGTAGAAGGAAAGTTATCTTGTGCATATCATGTTTGGTACTGTTTTATTCATTTTACACTATATAAACGATTTCATTCCATGATATGTCTCATTGCCTCTTAACAATATGGCTGACCAATGACAACCGAGGAACAAGGACATGTACCGTTCAGAACTACATACAGCGCATTCGCTAATTGGCGCACTTTCTTCATTTTTTGAAAAACAAATAAAATTTTTATACTATGGGTTTGAATTTTGCATCACCCTGTATATGTTTTCCATACAACAACCAAATATACTACCTAAGAATTGCAAACATGATAAAATGGTAAGAAAATCTACACATTATAACAAAAAATTTTAAAAAATGAAGATAGTACCTGTTGTTATACATGAAGCAATATAACCCTTGCAGAATTGATGAGACCACGTGACACTCATCCTAAGTAGAAAAGTATGTCTTCAAACACGAATTTCTTCACTTTTCTTCTAAACTCAACTAATTGGTATATATATGTTGTCAGGCAACATTTCAACAATATAACATATGTCATTTTTTTATATATTATATTGTTGTGCATTCTTCCTAACTACTGTATATTTAAGGCTATATCTCTGAAACTTCTGAATATATTTTAATGAAATAAAGCTCAAATTGAAGAGCTGTACCCTCTTCATATTCTGACTGCAAGCAGCGCCCCCTACTGTAGAAGGAAAGTTATCTTGTGCATATCATGTTTGGTACTGTTTTATTCATTTTACACTATATAAACGATTTCATTCCATGATATGTCTCATTGCCTCTTAACAATATGGCTGACCAATGACAACCGAGGAACAAGGACATGTACCGTTCAGAACTACATACAGCGCATTCGCTAATTGGCGCACTTTCTTCATTTTTTGAAAAACAAATAAAATTTTTAAACTATGGGTATGAATTTTGCATCACCCTGTATATGTTTTCCATACAAGAACCAAATATACTACCTAAGAATTGCAAACATGATAAAATGGTAAGAAAATCTACACATTGCAACAAATAATTTTAAAAAATGAAGATAGTACCTGTTGTTATACATGAAGCAATATAACCCTTGCAGAATTGATGAGACCATGTGACACTCATCCTAAGTAGAAAAAGTATGTCTTCAAACACGAATTTCTTCACTTTTCTTCTAAACTCAACTAATTGGTATATATATGTTGTTAGGCAACATCTCAACAATATAACATATGTCATTTTTATATATATTATATTGTTGTGCATTCTTCCTAACTACTGTATATTTAAGGCTATATCTCCGAAACTTCTGAATATATTTTAATGAAATAAAGCTCAAATTGAAGAGCTGTACCCTCTTCATATTCTGACTGCAAGCAGCGCCCCCTACTGTAGAAGGAAAGTTATCTTGTGCATATCATGTTTGGTACTGTTTTATTCATTTTACACTATATAAACGATTTCATTCCATGATATGTCTCATTGCCTCTTAACAATATGGCTGACCAATGACAACCGAGGAACAAGGACATGTACCGTTCAGAACTACATACAGCGCATTCGCTAATTGGCGCACTTTCTTCATTTTTTGAAAAACAAATAAAATTTTTATACTATGGGTTTGAATTTTGCATCACCCTGTATATGTTTTCCATACAACAACCAAATATACTACCTAAGAATTGCAAACATGATAAAATGGTAAGAAAATCTACACATTATAACAAAAAATTTTAAAAAATGAAGATAGTACCTGTTGTTATACATGAAGCAATATAACCCTTGCAGAATTGATGAGACCACGTGACACTCATCCTAAGTAGAAAAAGTATGTCTTCAAACACGAATTTCTTCACTTTTCTTCTAAACTCAACTAATTGGTATATATATGTTGTCAGGCAACATTTCAACAATATAACATATGTCATTTTTTTATATATTATATTGTTGTGCATTCTTCCTAACTACTGTATATTTAAGGCTATATCTCTGAAACTTCTGAATATATTTTAATGAAATAAAGCTCAAATTGAAGAGCTGTACCCTCTTCATATTCTGACTGCAAGCAGCGCCCCCTACTGTAGAAGGAAAGTTATCTTGTGCATATCATGTTTGGTACTGTTTTATTCATTTTACACTATATAAACGATTTCATTCCATGATATGTCTCATTGCCTCTTAACAATATGGCTGACCAATGACAACCGAGGAACAAGGACATGTACCGTTCAGAACTACATACAGCGCATTCGCTAATTGGCGCACTTTCTTCATTTTTTGAAAAACAAATAAAATTTTTAAACTATGGGTATGAATTTTGCATCACCCTGTATATGTTTTCCATACAAGAACCAAATATACTACCTAAGAATTGCAAACATGATAAAATGGTAAGAAAATCTACACATTGCAACAAATAATTTTAAAAAATGAAGATAGTACCTGTTGTTATACATGAAGCAATATAACCCTTGCAGAATTGATGAGACCATGTGACACTCATCCTAAGTAGAAAAAGTATGTCTTCAAACACGAATTTCTTCACTTTTCTTCTAAACTCAACTAATTGGTATATATATGTTGTTAGGCAACATCTCAACAATATAACATATGTCATTTTTATATATATTATATTGTTGTGCATTCTTCCTAACTACTGTATATTTAAGGCTATATCTCCGAAACTTCTGAATATATTTTAATGAAATAAAGCTCAAATTGAAGAGCTGTACCCTCTTCATATTCTGACTGCAAGCAGCGCCCCCTACAGTAGAAGAAAAGTTATCTTGTGCATATCATGTTTGGTACTGTTTTATTCATTTTACACTATATCAACGATTTTATTCCACGATATGTCTCATTGCTTCATAACAATATGGCTGACCAATGACAACCGAGGAATAAGTACATGTACCGTTCAGAACTACATACAGCGCATTCGCTAATTGGCGCACTTTCTTCATTTTTTGAAAAACAAATAAAATTTTTATACTATGGGTTTGAATTTTGCATCACCCTGTATATGTTTTCCATACAACAACCAAATATACTACCTAAGAATTGCAAACATGATAAAATGGTAAGAAAATCTACACATTATAACAAAAAATTTTAAAAAATGAAGATAGTACCTGTTGTTATACATGAAGCAATATAACCCTTGCAGAATTGATGAGACCACGTGACACTCATCCTAAGTAGAAAAAGTATGTCTTCAAACACGAATTTCTTCACTTTTTCTTCTAAACTCAACTAATTGGTATATATATGTTGTTAGGCAACATCTCAACAATATAACATATGTCATTTTTATATATATTATATTGTTGTGCATTCTTCCTAACTACTGTATATTTAAGGCTATATCTCCGAAACTTCTGAATATATTTTAATGAAATAAAGCTCAAATTGAAGAGCTGTACCCTCTTCATATTCTGACTGCAAGCAGCGCCCCCTACAGTAGAAGAAAAGTTATCTTGTGCATATCATTTTTGGTACTGTTTTATTCATTTTACACTATATAAACGATTTTATTCCATGATATGTCTCATTGCCTCTTAACAATATGGCTGACCAATGACAACCGAGGAACAAGGACATGTACCGTTCAGAACTTCATACAGCGCATTCGCTAATTGGCGCACTTTCTTCATTTTTTGAAAAACAAATAAAATTTTTATACTATGGGTTTGAATTTTGCATCACCCTGTATATGTTTTCCATACAACAACCAAATATACTACCTAAGAATTGCAAACATGATAAAATGGTAAGAAAATCTACACATTGCAACAAATAATTTTAAAAAATGAAGATAGTACCTGTTGTTATACATGAAGCAATATAACCCTTGCAGAATTGATGAGACCACGTGACACTCATCCTAAGTAGAAAAAGTATGTCTTCAAACACGAATTTCTTCACTTTTCTTCTAAACTCAACTAATTGGTATATATATGTTGTTAGGCAACATCTCAACAATATAACATATGTCATTTTTATATATATTATATTGTTGTGCATTCTTCCTTACTACTGTATATTTAAGGCTATATCTCCGAAACTTCTGAATATATTTTAATGAAATAAAGCTCAAATTGAAGAGCTGTACCCTCTTCATATTCTGACTGCAAGCAGCGCCCCCTACTGTAGAAGGAAAGTTATCTTGTGCATATCATGTTTGGTACTGTTTTATTCATTTTACACTATATAAACGATTTCATTCCATGATATGTCTCATTGCCTCTTAACAATATGGCTGACCAATGACAACCGAGGAACAAGGACATGTACCGTTCAGAACTACATACAGCGCATTCGCTAATTGGCGCACTTTCTTCATTTTTTGAAAAACAAATAAAATTTTTAAACTATGGGTATGAATTTTGCATCACCCTGTATATGTTTTCCATACAAGAACCAAATATACTACCTAAGAATTACAAACATGATAAAATGGTAAGAAAATCTACACATTGCAACAAATAATTTTAAAAAATGAAGATAGTACCTGTTGTTATACATGAAGCAATATAACCCTTGCAGAATTGATGAGACCACGTGACACTCATCCTAAGTAGAAAAAGTATGTCTTCAAACACGAATTTCTTCACTTTTCTTCTAAACTCAACTAATTGGTATATATATGTTGTTAGGCAACATCTGAACAATATAACATATGTCATTTTTATATATATTATATTGTTGTGCATTCTTCCTAACTACTGTATATTTAAGGCTATATCTCCGAAACTTCTGAATATATTTTAATGAAATAAAGCTCAAATTGAAGAGCTGTACCCTCTTCATATTCTGACTGCAAGCAGCGCCCCCTACAGTAGAAGAAAAGTTATCTTGTGCATATCATGTTTGGTACTGTTTTATTCATTTTACACTATATAAACGATTTTATTCCACGATATGTCTCATTGCTTCATAACAATATGGCTGACCAATGACAACCGAGGAATAAGTACATGTACCGTTCAGAACTACATACAGCGCATTCGCTAATTGGCGCACTTTCTTCATTTTTTGTAAAACAAATAAAATTTTTATACTATGGGTTTGAATTTTGCATCACCCTGTATATGTTTTCCATACAACAACCAAATATACTACCTAAGAATTGCAAACATGATAAAATGGTAAGAAAATCTACACATTATAACAAAAAATTTTAAAAAATGAAGATAGTACCTGTTGTTATACATGAAGCAATATAACCCTTGCAGAATTGATGAGACCACGTGACACTCATCCTAAGTAGAAAAAGTATGTCTTCAAACACGAATTTCTTCACTTTTCTTCTAAACTCAACTAATTGGTATATATATGTTGTTAGGCAACATCTCAACAATATAACATATGTCATTTTTATATATATTATATTGTTGTGCATTCTTCCTAACTACTGTATATTTAAGGCTATATCTCCGAAACTTCTGAATATATTTTAATGAAATAAAGCTCAAATTGAAGAGCTGTACCCTCTTCATATTCTGACTGCAAGCAGCGCCCCCTACAGTAGAAGAAAAGTTATCTTGTGCATATCATGTTTGGTACTGTTTTATTCATTTTACACTATATAAACGATTTTATTCCACGATATGTCTCATTGCTTCATAACAATATGGCTGACCAATGACAACCGAGGAATAAGTACATGTACCGTTCAGAACTACATACAGCGCATTCGCTAATTGGCGCACTTTCTTCATTTTTTTAAAAACAAATAAAATTTTTATACTATGGGTTTGAATTTTGCATCACCCTGTATATGTTTTCCATACAACAACCAAATATACTACCTAAGAATTGCAAACATGATAAAATGGTAAGAAAATCTACACATTGCAACAAATAATTTTAAAAAATGAAGATAGTACCTGTTGTTATACATGAAGCAATATAACCCTTGCAGAATTGATGAGACCACGTGACACTCATCCTAAGTAGAAAAAGTATGTCTTCAAACACGAATTTCTTCACTTTTTCTTCTAAACTCAACTAATTGGTATATATATGTTGTTACGCAACATCTCAACAATATAACATATGTCATTTTTATATATATTATATTGTTGTGCATTCTTCCTAACTACTGTATATTTAAGGCTATATCTCCGAAACTTCTGAATATATTTTAATGAAATAAAGCTCAAATTGAAGAGCTGTACCCTCTTCATATTCTGACTGCAAGCAGCGCCCCCTACAGTAGAAGAAAAGTTATCTTGTGCATATCATGTTTGGTACTGTTTTATTCATTTTACACTATATAAACGATTTTATTCCATGATATGTCTCATTGCCTCTTAACAATATGGCTGACCAATGACAACCGAGGAACAAGGACATGTACCGTTCAGAACTTCATACAGCGCATTCGCTAATTGGCGCACTTTCTTCATTTTTTGAAAAACAAATAAAATTTTTATACTATGGGTTTGAATTTTGCATCACCCTGTATATGTTTTCCATACAACAACCAAATATACTACCTAAGAATTGCAAACATGATAAAATGGTAAGAAAATCTACACATTGCAACAAATAATTTTAAAAAATGAAGATAGTACCTGTTGTTATACATGAAGCAATATAACCCTTGCAGAATTGATGAGACCACGTGACACTCATCCTAAGTAGAAAAAGTATGTCTTCAAACACGAATTTCTTCACTTTTCTTCTAAACTCAACTAATTGGTATATATATGTTGTTAGGCAACATCTCAACAATATAACATATGTCATTTTTATATATATTATATTGTTGTGCATTCTTCCTTACTACTGTATATTTAAGGCTATATCTCCGAAACTTCTGAATATATTTTAATGAAATAAAGCTCAAATTGAAGAGCTGTACCCTCTTCATATTCTGACTGCAAGCAGCGCCCCCTACTGTAGAAGGAAAGTTATCTTGTGCATATCATGTTTGGTACTGTTTTATTCATTTTACACTATATAAACGATTTCATTCCATGATATGTCTCATTGCCTCTTAACAATATGGCTGACCAATGACAACCGAGGAACAAGGACATGTACCGTTCAGAACTACATACAGCGCATTCGCTAATTGGCGCACTTTCTTCATTTTTTGAAAAACAAATAAAATTTTTATACTATGGGTTTGAATTTTGCATCACCCTGTATATGTTTTCCATACAACAACCAAATATACTACCTAAGAATTGCAAACATGATAAAATGGTAAGAAAATCTACACATTATAACAAAAAATTTTAAAAAATGAAGATAGTACCTGTTGTTATACATGAAGCAATATAACCCTTGCAGAATTGATGAGACCACGTGACACTCATCCTAAGTAGAAAAAGTATGTCTTCAAACACGAATTTCTTCACTTTTCTTCTAAACTCAACTAATTGGTATATATATGTTGTCAGGCAACATTTCAACAATATAACATATGTCATTTTTTTATATATTATATTGTTGTGCATTCTTCCTAACTACTGTATATTTAAGGCTATATCTCTGAAACTTCTGAATATATTTTAATGAAATAAAGCTCAAATTGAAGAGCTGTACCCTCTTCATATTCTGACTGCAAGCAGCGCCCCCTACTGTAGAAGGAAAGTTATCTTGTGCATATCATGTTTGGTACTGTTTTATTCATTTTACACTATATAAACGATTTCATTCCATGATATGTCTCATTGCCTCTTAACAATATGGCTGACCAATGACAACCGAGGAACAAGGACATGTACCGTTCAGAACTACATACAGCGCATTCGCTAATTGGCGCACTTTCTTCATTTTTTGAAAAACAAATAAAATTTTTAAACTATGGGTATGAATTTTGCATCACCCTGTATATGTTTTCCATACAAGAACCAAATATACTACCTAAGAATTGCAAACATGATAAAATGGTAAGAAAATCTACACATTGCAACAAATAATTTTAAAAAATGAAGATAGTACCTGTTGTTATACATGAAGCAATATAACCCTTGCAGAATTGATGAGACCATGTGACACTCATCCTAAGTAGAAAAAGTATGTCTTCAAACACGAATTTCTTCACTTTTCTTCTAAACTCAACTAATTGGTATATATATGTTGTTAGGCAACATCTCAACAATATAACATATGTCATTTTTATATATATTATATTGTTGTGCATTCTTCCTAACTACTGTATATTTAAGGCTATATCTCCGAAACTTCTGAATATATTTTAATGAAATAAAGCTCAAATTGAAGAGCTGTACCCTCTTCATATTCTGACTGCAAGCAGCGCCCCCTACAGTAGAAGAAAAGTTATCTTGTGCATATCATGTTTGGTACTGTTTTATTCATTTTACACTATATCAACGATTTTATTCCACGATATGTCTCATTGCTTCATAACAATATGGCTGACCAATGACAACCGAGGAATAAGTACATGTACCGTTCAGAACTACATACAGCGCATTCGCTAATTGGCGCACTTTCTTCATTTTTTGAAAAACAAATAAAATTTTTATACTATGGGTTTGAATTTTGCATCACCCTGTATATGTTTTCCATACAACAACCAAATATACTACCTAAGAATTGCAAACATGATAAAATGGTAAGAAAATCTACACATTATAACAAAAAATTTTAAAAAATGAAGATAGTACCTGTTGTTATACATGAAGCAATATAACCCTTGCAGAATTGATGAGACCACGTGACACTCATCCTAAGTAGAAAAAGTATGTCTTCAAACACGAATTTCTTCACTTTTTCTTCTAAACTCAACTAATTGGTATATATATGTTGTTAGGCAACATCTCAACAATATAACATATGTCATTTTTATATATATTATATTGTTGTGCATTCTTCCTAACTACTGTATATTTAAGGCTATATCTCCGAAACTTCTGAATATATTTTAATGAAATAAAGCTCAAATTGAAGAGCTGTACCCTCTTCATATTCTGACTGCAAGCAGCGCCCCCTACAGTAGAAGAAAAGTTATCTTGTGCATATCATTTTTGGTACTGTTTTATTCATTTTACACTATATAAACGATTTTATTCCATGATATGTCTCATTGCCTCTTAACAATATGGCTGACCAATGACAACCGAGGAACAAGGACATGTACCGTTCAGAACTTCATACAGCGCATTCGCTAATTGGCGCACTTTCTTCATTTTTTGAAAAACAAATAAAATTTTTATACTATGGGTTTGAATTTTGCATCACCCTGTATATGTTTTCCATACAACAACCAAATATACTACCTAAGAATTGCAAACATGATAAAATGGTAAGAAAATCTACACATTGCAACAAATAATTTTAAAAAATGAAGATAGTACCTGTTGTTATACATGAAGCAATATAACCCTTGCAGAATTGATGAGACCACGTGACACTCATCCTAAGTAGAAAAAGTATGTCTTCAAACACGAATTTCTTCACTTTTCTTCTAAACTCAACTAATTGGTATATATATGTTGTTAGGCAACATCTCAACAATATAACATATGTCATTTTTATATATATTATATTGTTGTGCATTCTTCCTTACTACTGTATATTTAAGGCTATATCTCCGAAACTTCTGAATATATTTTAATGAAATAAAGCTCAAATTGAAGAGCTGTACCCTCTTCATATTCTGACTGCAAGCAGCGCCCCCTACTGTAGAAGGAAAGTTATCTTGTGCATATCATGTTTGGTACTGTTTTATTCATTTTACACTATATAAACGATTTCATTCCATGATATGTCTCATTGCCTCTTAACAATATGGCTGACCAATGACAACCGAGGAACAAGGACATGTACCGTTCAGAACTACATACAGCGCATTCGCTAATTGGCGCACTTTCTTCATTTTTTGAAAAACAAATAAAATTTTTAAACTATGGGTATGAATTTTGCATCACCCTGTATATGTTTTCCATACAAGAACCAAATATACTACCTAAGAATTACAAACATGATAAAATGGTAAGAAAATCTACACATTGCAACAAATAATTTTAAAAAATGAAGATAGTACCTGTTGTTATACATGAAGCAATATAACCCTTGCAGAATTGATGAGACCACGTGACACTCATCCTAAGTAGAAAAAGTATGTCTTCAAACACGAATTTCTTCACTTTTCTTCTAAACTCAACTAATTGGTATATATATGTTGTTAGGCAACATCTGAACAATATAACATATGTCATTTTTATATATATTATATTGTTGTGCATTCTTCCTAACTACTGTATATTTAAGGCTATATCTCCGAAACTTCTGAATATATTTTAATGAAATAAAGCTCAAATTGAAGAGCTGTACCCTCTTCATATTCTGACTGCAAGCAGCGCCCCCTACAGTAGAAGAAAAGTTATCTTGTGCATATCATGTTTGGTACTGTTTTATTCATTTTACACTATATAAACGATTTTATTCCACGATATGTCTCATTGCTTCATAACAATATGGCTGACCAATGACAACCGAGGAATAAGTACATGTACCGTTCAGAACTACATACAGCGCATTCGCTAATTGGCGCACTTTCTTCATTTTTTGAAAAACAAATAAAATTTTTATACTATGGGTTTGAATTTTGCATCACCCTGTATATGTTTTCCATACAACAACCAAATATACTACCTAAGAATTGCAAACATGATAAAATGGTAAGAAAATCTACACATTATAACAAAAAATTTTAAAAAATGAAGATAGTACCTGTTGTTATACATGAAGCAATATAACCCTTGCAGAATTGATGAGACCACGTGACACTCATCCTAAGTAGAAAAAGTATGTCTTCAAACACGAATTTCTTCACTTTTCTTCTAAACTCAACTAATTGGTATATATATGTTGTTAGGCAACATCTCAACAATATAACATATGTCATTTTTATATATATTATATTGTTGTGCATTCTTCCTAACTACTGTATATTTAAGGCTATATCTCCGAAACTTCTGAATATATTTTAATGAAATAAAGCTCAAATTGAAGAGCTGTACCCTCTTCATATTCTGACTGCAAGCAGCGCCCCCTACAGTAGAAGAAAAGTTATCTTGTGCATATCATGTTTGGTACTGTTTTATTCATTTTACACTATATAAACGATTTTATTCCACGATATGTCTCATTGCTTCATAACAATATGGCTGACCAATGACAACCGAGGAATAAGTACATGTACCGTTCAGAACTACATACAGCGCATTCGCTAATTGGCGCACTTTCTTCATTTTTTTAAAAACAAATAAAATTTTTATACTATGGGTTTGAATTTTGCATCACCCTGTATATGTTTTCCATACAACAACCAAATATACTACCTAAGAATTGCAAACATGATAAAATGGTAAGAAAATCTACACATTGCAACAAATAATTTTAAAAAATGAAGATAGTACCTGTTGTTATACATGAAGCAATATAACCCTTGCAGAATTGATGAGACCACGTGACACTCATCCTAAGTAGAAAAAGTATGTCTTCAAACACGAATTTCTTCACTTTTTCTTCTAAACTCAACTAATTGGTATATATATGTTGTTACGCAACATCTCAACAATATAACATATGTCATTTTTATATATATTATATTGTTGTGCATTCTTCCTAACTACTGTATATTTAAGGCTATATCTCCGAAACTTCTGAATATATTTTAATGAAATGAAGCTCAAATTGAAGAGCTGTACCCTCTTCATATTCTGACTGCAAGCAGCGCCCCCTACAGTAGAAGAAAAGTTATCTTGTGCATATCATGTTTGGTACTGTTTTATTCATTTTACACTATATAAACGATTTTATTCCATGATATGTCTCATTGCCTCTTAACAATATGGCTGACCAATGACAACCGAGGAACAAGGACATGTACCGTTCAGAACTTCATACAGCGCATTCGCTAATTGGCGCACTTTCTTCATTTTTTGAAAAACAAATAAAATTTTTATACTATGGGTTTGAATTTTGCATCACCCTGTATATGTTTTCCATACAACAACCAAATATACTACCTAAGAATTGCAAACATGATAAAATGGTAAGAAAATCTACACATTGCAACAAATAATTTTAAAAAATGAAGATAGTACCTGTTGTTATACATGAAGCAATATAACCCTTGCAGAATTGATGAGACCACGTGACACTCATCCTAAGTAGAAAAAGTATGTCTTCAAACACGAATTTCTTCACTTTTCTTCTAAACTCAACTAATTGGTATATATATGTTGTTAGGCAACATCTCAACAATATAACATATGTCATTTTTATATATATTATATTGTTGTGCATTCTTCCTTACTACTGTATATTTAAGGCTATATCTCCGAAACTTCTGAATATATTTTAATGAAATAAAGCTCAAATTGAAGAGCTGTACCCTCTTCATATTCTGACTGCAAGCAGCGCCCCCTACTGTAGAAGGAAAGTTATCTTGTGCATATCATGTTTGGTACTGTTTTATTCATTTTACACTATATAAACGATTTCATTCCATGATATGTCTCATTGCCTCTTAACAATATGGCTGACCAATGACAACCGAGGAACAAGGACATGTACCGTTCAGAACTACATACAGCGCATTCGCTAATTGGCGCACTTTCTTCATTTTTTGAAAAACAAATAAAATTTTTATACTATGGGTTTGAATTTTGCATCACCCTGTATATGTTTTCCATACAACAACCAAATATACTACCTAAAAATTGCAAACATGATAAAATGGTAAGAAAATCTACACATTATAACAAAAAATTTTAAAAAATGAAGATAGTACCTGTTGTTATACATGAAGCAATATAACCCTTGCAGAATTGATGAGACCACGTGACACTCATCCTAAGTAGAAAAAGTATGTCTTCAAACACGAATTTCTTCACTTTTCTTCTAAACTCAACTAATTGGTATATATATGTTGTCAGGCAACATTTCAACAATATAACATATGTCATTTTTTTATATATTATATTGTTGTGCATTCTTCCTAACTACTGTATATTTAAGGCTATATCTCTGAAACTTCTGAATATATTTTAATGAAATAAAGCTCAAATTGAAGAGCTGTACCCTCTTCATATTCTGACTGCAAGCAGCGCCCCCTACTGTAGAAGGAAAGTTATCTTGTGCATATCATGTTTGGTACTGTTTTATTCATTTTACACTATATAAACGATTTCATTCCATGATATGTCTCATTGCCTCTTAACAATATGGCTGACCAATGACAACCGAGGAACAAGGACATGTACCGTTCAGAACTACATACAGCGCATTCGCTAATTGGCGCACTTTCTTCATTTTTTGAAAAACAAATAAAATTTTTAAACTATGGGTATGAATTTTGCATCACCCTGTATATGTTTTCCATACAAGAACCAAATATACTACCTAAGAATTGCAAACATGATAAAATGGTAAGAAAATCTACACATTGCAACAAATAATTTTAAAAAATGAAGATAGTACCTGTTGTTATACATGAAGCAATATAACCCTTGCAGAATTGATGAGACCATGTGACACTCATCCTAAGTAGAAAAAGTATGTCTTCAAACACGAATTTCTTCACTTTTCTTCTAAACTCAACTAATTGGTATATATATGTTGTTAGGCAACATCTCAACAATATAACATATGTCATTTTTATATATATTATATTGTTGTGCATTCTTCCTAACTACTGTATATTTAAGGCTATATCTCCGAAACTTCTGAATATATTTTAATGAAATAAAGCTCAAATTGAAGAGCTGTACCCTCTTCATATTCTGACTGCAAGCAGCGCCCCCTACAGTAGAAGAAAAGTTATCTTGTGCATATCATGTTTGGTACTGTTTTATTCATTTTACACTATATCAACGATTTTATTCCACGATATGTCTCATTGCTTCATAACAATATGGCTGACCAATGACAACCGAGGAATAAGTACATGTACCGTTCAGAACTACATACAGCGCATTCGCTAATTGGCGCACTTTCTTCATTTTTTGAAAAACAAATAAAATTTTTATACTATGGGTTTGAATTTTGCATCACCCTGTATATGTTTTCCATACAACAACCAAATATACTACCTAAGAATTGCAAACATGATAAAATGGTAAGAAAATCTACACATTATAACAAAAAATTTTAAAAAATGAAGATAGTACCTGTTGTTATACATGAAGCAATATAACCCTTGCAGAATTGATGAGACCACGTGACACTCATCCTAAGTAGAAAAAGTATGTCTTCAAACACGAATTTCTTCACTTTTTCTTCTAAACTCAACTAATTGGTATATATATGTTGTTAGGCAACATCTCAACAATATAACATATGTCATTTTTATATATATTATATTGTTGTGCATTCTTCCTAACTACTGTATATTTAAGGCTATATCTCCGAAACTTCTGAATATATTTTAATGAAATAAAGCTCAAATTGAAGAGCTGTACCCTCTTCATATTCTGACTGCAAGCAGCGCCCCCTACAGTAGAAGAAAAGTTATCTTGTGCATATCATTTTTGGTACTGTTTTATTCATTTTACACTATATAAACGATTTTATTCCATGATATGTCTCATTGCCTCTTAACAATATGGCTGACCAATGACAACCGAGGAACAAGGACATGTACCGTTCAGAACTTCATACAGCGCATTCGCTAATTGGCGCACTTTCTTCATTTTTTGAAAAACAAATAAAATTTTTATACTATGGGTTTGAATTTTGCATCACCCTGTATATGTTTTCCATACAACAACCAAATATACTACCTAAGAATTGCAAACATGATAAAATGGTAAGAAAATCTACACATTGCAACAAATAATTTTAAAAAATGAAGATAGTACCTGTTGTTATACATGAAGCAATATAACCCTTGCAGAATTGATGAGACCACGTGACACTCATCCTAAGTAGAAAAAGTATGTCTTCAAACACGAATTTCTTCACTTTTCTTCTAAACTCAACTAATTGGTATATATATGTTGTTAGGCAACATCTCAACAATATAACATATGTCATTTTTATATATATTATATTGTTGTGCATTCTTCCTTACTACTGTATATTTAAGGCTATATCTCCGAAACTTCTGAATATATTTTAATGAAATAAAGCTCAAATTGAAGAGCTGTACCCTCTTCATATTCTGACTGCAAGCAGCGCCCCCTACTGTAGAAGGAAAGTTATCTTGTGCATATCATGTTTGGTACTGTTTTATTCATTTTACACTATATAAACGATTTCATTCCATGATATGTCTCATTGCCTCTTAACAATATGGCTGACCAATGACAACCGAGGAACAAGGACATGTACCGTTCAGAACTACATACAGCGCATTCGCTAATTGGCGCACTTTCTTCATTTTTTGAAAAACAAATAAAATTTTTAAACTATGGGTATGAATTTTGCATCACCCTGTATATGTTTTCCATACAAGAACCAAATATACTACCTAAGAATTACAAACATGATAAAATGGTAAGAAAATCTACACATTGCAACAAATAATTTTAAAAAATGAAGATAGTACCTGTTGTTATACATGAAGCAATATAACCCTTGCAGAATTGATGAGACCACGTGACACTCATCCTAAGTAGAAAAAGTATGTCTTCAAACACGAATTTCTTCACTTTTCTTCTAAACTCAACTAATTGGTATATATATGTTGTTAGGCAACATCTGAACAATATAACATATGTCATTTTTATATATATTATATTGTTGTGCATTCTTCCTAACTACTGTATATTTAAGGCTATATCTCCGAAACTTCTGAATATATTTTAATGAAATAAAGCTCAAATTGAAGAGCTGTACCCTCTTCATATTCTGACTGCAAGCAGCGCCCCCTACAGTAGAAGAAAAGTTATCTTGTGCATATCATGTTTGGTACTGTTTTATTCATTTTACACTATATAAACGATTTTATTCCACGATATGTCTCATTGCTTCATAACAATATGGCTGACCAATGACAACCGAGGAATAAGTACATGTACCGTTCAGAACTACATACAGCGCATTCGCTAATTGGCGCACTTTCTTCATTTTTTGAAAAACAAATAAAATTTTTATACTATGGGTTTGAATTTTGCATCACCCTGTATATGTTTTCCATACAACAACCAAATATACTACCTAAGAATTGCAAACATGATAAAATGGTAAGAAAATCTACACATTATAACAAAAAATTTTAAAAAATGAAGATAGTACCTGTTGTTATACATGAAGCAATATAACCCTTGCAGAATTGATGAGACCACGTGACACTCATCCTAAGTAGAAAAAGTATGTCTTCAAACACGAATTTCTTCACTTTTCTTCTAAACTCAACTAATTGGTATATATATGTTGTTAGGCAACATCTCAACAATATAACATATGTCATTTTTATATATATTATATTGTTGTGCATTCTTCCTAACTACTGTATATTTAAGGCTATATCTCCGAAACTTCTGAATATATTTTAATGAAATAAAGCTCAAATTGAAGAGCTGTACCCTCTTCATATTCTGACTGCAAGCAGCGCCCCCTACAGTAGAAGAAAAGTTATCTTGTGCATATCATGTTTGGTACTGTTTTATTCATTTTACACTATATAAACGATTTTATTCCACGATATGTCTCATTGCTTCATAACAATATGGCTGACCAATGACAACCGAGGAATAAGTACATGTACCGTTCAGAACTACATACAGCGCATTCGCTAATTGGCGCACTTTCTTCATTTTTTTAAAAACAAATAAAATTTTTATACTATGGGTTTGAATTTTGCATCACCCTGTATATGTTTTCCATACAACAACCAAATATACTACCTAAGAATTGCAAACATGATAAAATGGTAAGAAAATCTACACATTGCAACAAATAATTTTAAAAAATGAAGATAGTACCTGTTGTTATACATGAAGCAATATAACCCTTGCAGAATTGATGAGACCACGTGACACTCATCCTAAGTAGAAAAAGTATGTCTTCAAACACGAATTTCTTCACTTTTTCTTCTAAACTCAACTAATTGGTATATATATGTTGTTACGCAACATCTCAACAATATAACATATGTCATTTTTATATATATTATATTGTTGTGCATTCTTCCTAACTACTGTATATTTAAGGCTATATCTCCGAAACTTCTGAATATATTTTAATGAAATGAAGCTCAAATTGAAGAGCTGTACCCTCTTCATATTCTGACTGCAAGCAGCGCCCCCTACAGTAGAAGAAAAGTTATCTTGTGCATATCATGTTTGGTACTGTTTTATTCATTTTACACTATATAAACGATTTTATTCCATGATATGTCTCATTGCCTCTTAACAATATGGCTGACCAATGACAACCGAGGAACAAGGACATGTACCGTTCAGAACTTCATACAGCGCATTCGCTAATTGGCGCACTTTCTTCATTTTTTGAAAAACAAATAAAATTTTTATACTATGGGTTTGAATTTTGCATCACCCTGTATATGTTTTCCATACAACAACCAAATATACTACCTAAGAATTGCAAACATGATAAAATGGTAAGAAAATCTACACATTGCAACAAATAATTTTAAAAAATGAAGATAGTACCTGTTGTTATACATGAAGCAATATAACCCTTGCAGAATTGATGAGACCACGTGACACTCATCCTAAGTAGAAAAAGTATGTCTTCAAACACGAATTTCTTCACTTTTCTTCTAAACTCAACTAATTGGTATATATATGTTGTTAGGCAACATCTCAACAATATAACATATGTCATTTTTATATATATTATATTGTTGTGCATTCTTCCTTACTACTGTATATTTAAGGCTATATCTCCGAAACTTCTGAATATATTTTAATGAAATAAAGCTCAAATTGAAGAGCTGTACCCTCTTCATATTCTGACTGCAAGCAGCGCCCCCTACTGTAGAAGGAAAGTTATCTTGTGCATATCATGTTTGGTACTGTTTTATTCATTTTACACTATATAAACGATTTCATTCCATGATATGTCTCATTGCCTCTTAACAATATGGCTGACCAATGACAACCGAGGAACAAGGACATGTACCGTTCAGAACTACATACAGCGCATTCGCTAATTGGCGCACTTTCTTCATTTTTTGAAAAACAAATAAAATTTTTATACTATGGGTTTGAATTTTGCATCACCCTGTATATGTTTTCCATACAACAACCAAATATACTACCTAAGAATTGCAAACATGATAAAATGGTAAGAAAATCTACACATTATAACAAAAAATTTTAAAAAATGAAGATAGTACCTGTTGTTATACATGAAGCAATATAACCCTTGCAGAATTGATGAGACCACGTGACACTCATCCTAAGTAGAAAAAGTATGTCTTCAAACACGAATTTCTTCACTTTTCTTCTAAACTCAACTAATTGGTATATATATGTTGTCAGGCAACATTTCAACAATATAACATATGTCATTTTTTTATATATTATATTGTTGTGCATTCTTCCTAACTACTGTATATTTAAGGCTATATCTCTGAAACTTCTGAATATATTTTAATGAAATAAAGCTCAAATTGAAGAGCTGTACCCTCTTCATATTCTGACTGCAAGCAGCGCCCCCTACTGTAGAAGGAAAGTTATCTTGTGCATATCATGTTTGGTACTGTTTTATTCATTTTACACTATATAAACGATTTCATTCCATGATATGTCTCATTGCCTCTTAACAATATGGCTGACCAATGACAACCGAGGAACAAGGACATGTACCGTTCAGAACTACATACAGCGCATTCGCTAATTGGCGCACTTTCTTCATTTTTTGAAAAACAAATAAAATTTTTAAACTATGGGTATGAATTTTGCATCACCCTGTATATGTTTTCCATACAAGAACCAAATATACTACCTAAGAATTGCAAACATGATAAAATGGTAAGAAAATCTACACATTGCAACAAATAATTTTAAAAAATGAAGATAGTACCTGTTGTTATACATGAAGCAATATAACCCTTGCAGAATTGATGAGACCATGTGACACTCATCCTAAGTAGAAAAAGTATGTCTTCAAACACGAATTTCTTCACTTTTCTTCTAAACTCAACTAATTGGTATATATATGTTGTTAGGCAACATCTCAACAATATAACATATGTCATTTTTATATATATTATATTGTTGTGCATTCTTCCTAACTACTGTATATTTAAGGCTATATCTCCGAAACTTCTGAATATATTTTAATGAAATAAAGCTCAAATTGAAGAGCTGTACCCTCTTCATATTCTGACTGCAAGCAGCGCCCCCTACAGTAGAAGAAAAGTTATCTTGTGCATATCATGTTTGGTACTGTTTTATTCATTTTACACTATATCAACGATTTTATTCCACGATATGTCTCATTGCTTCATAACAATATGGCTGACCAATGACAACCGAGGAATAAGTACATGTACCGTTCAGAACTACATACAGCGCATTCGCTAATTGGCGCACTTTCTTCATTTTTTGAAAAACAAATAAAATTTTTATACTATGGGTTTGAATTTTGCATCACCCTGTATATGTTTTCCATACAACAACCAAATATACTACCTAAGAATTGCAAACATGATAAAATGGTAAGAAAATCTACACATTATAACAAAAAATTTTAAAAAATGAAGATAGTACCTGTTGTTATACATGAAGCAATATAACCCTTGCAGAATTGATGAGACCACGTGACACTCATCCTAAGTAGAAAAAGTATGTCTTCAAACACGAATTTCTTCACTTTTTCTTCTAAACTCAACTAATTGGTATATATATGTTGTTAGGCAACATCTCAACAATATAACATATGTCATTTTTATATATATTATATTGTTGTGCATTCTTCCTAACTACTGTATATTTAAGGCTATATCTCCGAAACTTCTGAATATATTTTAATGAAATAAAGCTCAAATTGAAGAGCTGTACCCTCTTCATATTCTGACTGCAAGCAGCGCCCCCTACAGTAGAAGAAAAGTTATCTTGTGCATATCATTTTTGGTACTGTTTTATTCATTTTACACTATATAAACGATTTTATTCCATGATATGTCTCATTGCCTCTTAACAATATGGCTGACCAATGACAACCGAGGAACAAGGACATGTACCGTTCAGAACTTCATACAGCGCATTCGCTAATTGGCGCACTTTCTTCATTTTTTGAAAAACAAATAAAATTTTTATACTATGGGTTTGAATTTTGCATCACCCTGTATATGTTTTCCATACAACAACCAAATATACTACCTAAGAATTGCAAACATGATAAAATGGTAAGAAAATCTACACATTGCAACAAATAATTTTAAAAAATGAAGATAGTACCTGTTGTTATACATGAAGCAATATAACCCTTGCAGAATTGATGAGACCACGTGACACTCATCCTAAGTAGAAAAAGTATGTCTTCAAACACGAATTTCTTCACTTTTCTTCTAAACTCAACTAATTGGTATATATATGTTGTTAGGCAACATCTCAACAATATAACATATGTCATTTTTATATATATTATATTGTTGTGCATTCTTCCTTACTACTGTATATTTAAGGCTATATCTCCGAAACTTCTGAATATATTTTAATGAAATAAAGCTCAAATTGAAGAGCTGTACCCTCTTCATATTCTGACTGCAAGCAGCGCCCCCTACTGTAGAAGGAAAGTTATCTTGTGCATATCATGTTTGGTACTGTTTTATTCATTTTACACTATATAAACGATTTCATTCCATGATATGTCTCATTGCCTCTTAACAATATGGCTGACCAATGACAACCGAGGAACAAGGACATGTACCGTTCAGAACTACATACAGCGCATTCGCTAATTGGCGCACTTTCTTCATTTTTTGAAAAACAAATAAAATTTTTAAACTATGGGTATGAATTTTGCATCACCCTGTATATGTTTTCCATACAAGAACCAAATATACTACCTAAGAATTACAAACATGATAAAATGGTAAGAAAATCTACACATTGCAACAAATAATTTTAAAAAATGAAGATAGTACCTGTTGTTATACATGAAGCAATATAACCCTTGCAGAATTGATGAGACCACGTGACACTCATCCTAAGTAGAAAAAGTATGTCTTCAAACACGAATTTCTTCACTTTTCTTCTAAACTCAACTAATTGGTATATATATGTTGTTAGGCAACATCTGAACAATATAACATATGTCATTTTTATATATATTATATTGTTGTGCATTCTTCCTAACTACTGTATATTTAAGGCTATATCTCCGAAACTTCTGAATATATTTTAATGAAATAAAGCTCAAATTGAAGAGCTGTACCCTCTTCATATTCTGACTGCAAGCAGCGCCCCCTACAGTAGAAGAAAAGTTATCTTGTGCATATCATGTTTGGTACTGTTTTATTCATTTTACACTATATAAACGATTTTATTCCACGATATGTCTCATTGCTTCATAACAATATGGCTGACCAATGACAACCGAGGAATAAGTACATGTACCGTTCAGAACTACATACAGCGCATTCGCTAATTGGCGCACTTTCTTCATTTTTTGAAAAACAAATAAAATTTTTATACTATGGGTTTGAATTTTGCATCACCCTGTATATGTTTTCCATACAACAACCAAATATACTACCTAAGAATTGCAAACATGATAAAATGGTAAGAAAATCTACACATTATAACAAAAAATTTTAAAAAATGAAGATAGTACCTGTTGTTATACATGAAGCAATATAACCCTTGCAGAATTGATGAGACCACGTGACACTCATCCTAAGTAGAAAAAGTATGTCTTCAAACACGAATTTCTTCACTTTTCTTCTAAACTCAACTAATTGGTATATATATGTTGTTAGGCAACATCTCAACAATATAACATATGTCATTTTTATATATATTATATTGTTGTGCATTCTTCCTAACTACTGTATATTTAAGGCTATATCTCCGAAACTTCTGAATATATTTTAATGAAATAAAGCTCAAATTGAAGAGCTGTACCCTCTTCATATTCTGACTGCAAGCAGCGCCCCCTACAGTAGAAGAAAAGTTATCTTGTGCATATCATGTTTGGTACTGTTTTATTCATTTTACACTATATAAACGATTTTATTCAACGATATGTCTCATTGCTTCATAACAATATGGCTGACCAATGACAACCGAGGAATAAGTACATGTACCGTTCAGAACTACATACAGCGCATTCGCTAATTGGCGCACTTTCTTCATTTTTTTAAAAACAAATAAAATTTTTATACTATGGGTTTGAATTTTGCATCACCCTGTATATGTTTTCCATACAACAACCAAATATACTACCTAAGAATTGCAAACATGATAAAATGGTAAGAAAATCTACACATTGCAACAAATAATTTTAAAAAATGAAGATAGTACCTGTTGTTATACATGAAGCAATATAACCCTTGCAGAATTGATGAGACCACGTGACACTCATCCTAAGTAGAAAAAGTATGTCTTCAAACACGAATTTCTTCACTTTTCTTCTAAACTCAACTAATTGGTATATATATGTTGTTAGGCAACATCTCAACAATATAACATATGTCATTTTTATATATATTATATTGTTGTGCATTCTTCCTAACTACTGTATATTTAAGGCTATATCTCCGAAACTTCTGAATACATTTTAATGAAATAAAGCTCAAATTGAAGAGCTGTACCCTCTTCATATTCTGACTGCAAGCAGCGCCCCCTACAGTAGAAGAAAAGTTATCTTGTGCATATCATGTTTGGTACTGTTTTATTCATTTTACACTATATAAACGATTTTATTCCACGATATGTCTCATTGCTTCATAACAATATGGCTGACCAATGACAACCGAGGAATAAGTACATGTACCGTTCAGAACTACATACAGCGCATTCGCTAATTGGCGCACTTTCTTCATTTTTTGAAAAACAAATAAAATTTTTATACTATGGGTTTGAATTTTGCATCACCCTGTATATGTTTTCCATACAACAACCAAATATACTACCTAAGAATTGCAAACATGATAAAATGGTAAGAAAATCTACACATTATAACAAAAAATTTTAAAAAATGAAGATAGTACCTGTTGTTATACATGAAGCAATATAACCCTTGCAGAATTGATGAGACCACGTGACACTCATCCTAAGTAGAAAAAGTATGTCTTCAAACACGAATTTCTTCACTTTTCTTCTAAACTCAACTAATTGGTATATATATGTTGTCAGGCAACATTTCAACAATATAACATATGTCATTTTTTTATATATTATATTGTTGTGCATTCTTCCTAACTACTGTATATTTAAGGCTATATCTCTGAAACTTCTGAATATATTTTAATGAAATAAAGCTCAAATTGAAGAGCTGTACCCTCTTCATATTCTGACTGCAAGCAGCGCCCCCTACTGTAGAAGGAAAGTTATCTTGTGCATATCATGTTTGGTACTGTTTTATTCATTTTACACTATATAAACGATTTCATTCCATGATATGTCTCATTGCCTCTTAACAATATGGCTGACCAATGACAACCGAGGAACAAGGACATGTACCGTTCAGAACTACATACAGCGCATTCGCTAATTGGCGCACTTTCTTCATTTTTTGAAAAACAAATAAAATTTTTAAACTATGGGTATGAATTTTGCATCACCCTGTATATGTTTTCCATACAAGAACCAAATATACTACCTAAGAATTACAAACATGATAAAATGGTAAGAAAATCTACACATTGCAACAAATAATTTTAAAAAATGAAGATAGTACCTGTTGTTATACATGAAGCAATATAACCCTTGCAGAATTGATGAGACCACGTGACACTCATCCTAAGTAGAAAAAGTATGTCTTCAAACACGAATTTCTTCACTTTTCTTCTAAACTCAACTAATTGGTATATATATGTTGTTAGGCAACATCTGAACAATATAACATATGTCATTTTTATATATATTATATTGTTGTGCATTCTTCCTAACTACTGTATATTTAAGGCTATATCTCCGAAACTTCTGAATATATTTTAATGAAATAAAGCTCAAATTGAAGAGCTGTACCCTCTTCATATTCTGACTGCAAGCAGCGCCCCCTACAGTAGAAGAAAAGTTATCTTGTGCATATCATGTTTGGTACTGTTTTATTCATTTTACACTATATAAACGATTTTATTCCACGATATGTCTCATTGCTTCATAACAATATGGCTGACCAATGACAACCGAGGAATAAGTACATGTACCGTTCAGAACTACATACAGCGCATTCGCTAATTGGCGCACTTTCTTCATTTTTTGAAAAACAAATAAAATTTTTATACTATGGGTTTGAATTTTGCATCACCCTGTATATGTTTTCCATACAACAACCAAATATACTACCTAAGAATTGCAAACATGATAAAATGGTAAGAAAATCTACACATTATAACAAAAAATTTTAAAAAATGAAGATAGTACCTGTTGTTATACATGAAGCAATATAACCCTTGCAGAATTGATGAGACCACGTGACACTCATCCTAAGTAGAAAAAGTATGTCTTCAAACACGAATTTCTTCACTTTTCTTCTAAACTCAACTAATTGGTATATATATGTTGTTAGGCAACATCTCAACAATATAACATATGTCATTTTTATATATATTATATTGTTGTGCATTCTTCCTAACTACTGTATATTTAAGGCTATATCTCCGAAACTTCTGAATATATTTTAATGAAATAAAGCTCAAATTGAAGAGCTGTACCCTCTTCATATTCTGACTGCAAGCAGCGCCCCCTACAGTAGAAGAAAAGTTATCTTGTGCATATCATGTTTGGTACTGTTTTATTCATTTTACACTATATAAACGATTTTATTCCACGATATGTCTCATTGCTTCATAACAATATGGCTGACCAATGACAACCGAGGAATAAGTACATGTACCGTTCAGAACTACATACAGCGCATTCGCTAATTGGCGCACTTTCTTCATTTTTTTAAAAACAAATAAAATTTTTATACTATGGGTTTGAATTTTGCATCACCCTGTATATGTTTTCCATACAACAACCAAATATACTACCTAAGAATTGCAAACATGATAAAATGGTAAGAAAATCTACACATTGCAACAAATAATTTTAAAAAATGAAGATAGTACCTGTTGTTATACATGAAGCAATATAACCCTTGCAGAATAGATGAGACCACGTGACACTCATCCTAAGTAGAAAAAGTATGTCTTCAAACACGAATTTCTTCACTTTTCTTCTAAACTCAACTAATTGGTATATATATGTTGTTAGGCAACATCTCAACAATATAACATATGTCATTTTTATATATATTATATTGTTGTGCATTCTTCCTAACTACTTTATATATTTGAGGCTATATCTCCGAAACTTCTGAATATATTTTAATGAAATAAAGCTCAAATTGAAGAGCTGTACCCTCTTCATATTCTGACTGCAAGCAGCGCCCCCTACTGTAGAAGGAAAGTTATCTTGTGCATATCATGTTTGGTACTGTTTTATTCATTTTACACTATATAAACGATTTCATTCCATGATATGTCTCATTGCCTCTTAACAATGTGGCTGACCAATGACAACCGAGGAACAAGGACATGTACCGTTCAGAACTACATACAGCGCATTCGCTAATTGGCGCACTTTCTTCATTTTTTGAAAAACAAATAAAATTTTTAAACTATGGGTATGAATTTTGCATCACCCTGTATATGTTTTCCATACAAGAACCAAATATACTACCTAAGAATTACAAACATGATAAAATGGTAAGAAAATCTACACATTGCAACAAATAATTTTAAAAAATGAAGATAGTACCTGTTGTTATACATGAAGCAATATAACCCTTGCAGAATTGATGAGACCACGTGACACTCATCCTAAGTAGAAAAAGTATGTCTTCAAACACGAATTTCTTCACTTTTCTTCTAAACTCAACTAATTGGTATATATATGTTGTTAGGCAACATCTGAACAATATAACATATGTCATTTTTATATATATTATATTGTTGTGCATTCTTCCTAACTACTGTATATTTAAGGCTATATCTCCGAAACTTCTGAATATATTTTAATGAAATAAAGCTCAAATTGAAGAGCTGTACCCTCTTCATATTCTGACTGCAAGCAGCGCCCCCTACAGTAGAAGAAAAGTTATCTTGTGCATATCATGTTTGGTACTGTTTTATTCATTTTACACTATATAAACGATTTTATTCCACGATATGTCTCATTGCTTCATAACAATATGGCTGACCAATGACAACCGAGGAATAAGTACATGTACCGTTCAGAACTACATACAGCGCATTCGCTAATTGGCGCACTTTCTTCATTTTTTGAAAAACAAATAAAATTTTTATACTATGGGTTTGAATTTTGCATCACCCTGTATATGTTTTCCATACAACAACCAAATATACTACCTAAGAATTGCAAACATGATAAAATGGTAAGAAAATCTACACATTATAACAAAAAATTTTAAAAAATGAAGATAGTACCTGTTGTTATACATGAAGCAATATAACCCTTGCAGAATTGATGAGACCACGTGACACTCATCCTAAGTAGAAAAAGTATGTCTTCAAACACGAATTTCTTCACTTTTCTTCTAAACTCAACTAATTGGTATATATATGTTGTTAGGCAACATCTCAACAATATAACATATGTCATTTTTATATATATTATATTGTTGTGCATTCTTCCTAACTACTGTATATTTAAGGCTATATCTCCGAAACTTCTGAATATATTTTAATGAAATAAAGCTCAAATTGAAGAGCTGTACCCTCTTCATATTCTGACTGCAAGCAGCGCCCCCTACAGTAGAAGAAAAGTTATCTTGTGCATATCATGTTTGGTACTGTTTTATTCATTTTACACTATATAAACGATTTTATTCAACGATATGTCTCATTGCTTCATAACAATATGGCTGACCAATGACAACCGAGGAATAAGTACATGTACCGTTCAGAACTACATACAGCGCATTCGCTAATTGGCGCACTTTCTTCATTTTTTTAAAAACAAATAAAATTTTTATACTA